>NW_018128265.1:220264-275102 GCF_001952655.1 Monopterus albus | reverse complement strand
GAAGGTTCTGGGTTCGAGCCCAGGCCAGCCCGGTACCATTCTGTGCGGGGTTTACATTTTCTCCCTGTGCCTGCGTGGGTTCTCTCCAGGTACTCTGGCTTCCTCCCACAGTCCAGGTCAATGCTAAATTGCCCCTAGACAATTTATTGTGGGTCTGTATAGTTGTCTGTCTAACATGTCAGCCCTGTGACAGACTGGCGACTTGTCTAGGGTGGACCCTGCCTCTCAACCATTGTCAGCTGGGATTGGCTCCAGCCCCAAGCAACCCTCTTCAGGATAAGCAGTATAAATAATGGATGGATGGATGGATGTAAAAATATGAATGTACATATCTGAATGCAACATGAATGAAAACCTACCTTCTGTACACTACAGTATAAGGTCAAATGACTTAATTAGTAGACAATGTGAAATCTAAGTTCTTTCAGCAACAAATATTAACAGAATTAAACAAGTGGGTGAGAAAATAGGATCATAAATGGTAAAATAAAAAGCATCTGTATAATTTGCCTCTCATTCATACACAGAAGTAACAGTGGAGTTGCCATGCAAGGCACTGCCCTGACTACTGGGAGCAGCTGGTGTTCAATGTCTTGGTCAAGATCAGGGACAGGTGAAGCCAGGAACAGCAAACCCTATGAATACTAGACCTGTTCACCACCTGATCCTCAGCTGAAATAAGCAAAATCCATGCCATGACAGAACAAGGTATATGAAATATATAAAATTAATGAGCGACAGAAAATATGTGAGAATATAAATAAGAAAGAGTCAACTGCACATGATCTCTGCTCTGTCTGCTGACGCGGTGTGCAGCATGAAAAGCTAGCGGAGTGGTGTAAACAGGGCAGAGACCAGGTGACTATTACATCAGAGACTGTAAACAATGATGGCTGTTCTTAGATTCATTTTCAAAATAAGGTGTACCCCACATACTGTACTATGTGAGGAAGGAACATGTTATCCAGTGCAGCCGTCTGCTCATTGGTGTGTTATTCATTGTTTTTGGAAAACAGAGGAGTTCTGTCTCTGACCAATGAGCTAAATCAGGGTCTGGATTCACAGACATCACAGTGAGTACATTAAACTTATTCTTGGTTTTAATCTGTATGGGATTTGTGGAGAAAAACCAAACAGAACATCACCAGCCTTATCCTGTAAAGCAGGACCCATTCAAGCCTAGTATTTACACATACACCAAAAGTACTACTAAAATAATAATAATACAGAACTTGTGAGTCGTGTTTCTGTGATTCAAAGTGCCAAAGCTTTTCTTGGCTTTTAACTGCTATTTTAGAGCTTCAACTGTACCATGTTCTAAAGTCTAAAGTTATAGATACAAATAATAATAAATACAGTAAGTGTATAAGCTTGGGGCCAAGTAGGGACGTACACAACAAATAACTGAGTATATGTAAAGATTTCAATATGGAAAATAAAGTGATAATTCAAAATCAACCAAGAATTTCATCTGAGAGAAGAGATTGTTTCATAACTCATCTCCACTTTTCACCAACAAGAATATATTCATCAACTAAAAACATTCAATGCTCTATCCATTTTAAGATTCAGCTGTTTTTGCAGATACTTCTGAGACAAATGCTTCTGCAACAAGGATGTGAGAAATCAGCTTACATCCTTGAATCATTCTCCACTTGCAGCAGAGACGGAGACAGCAGAGTTGTCTTTAACTGCCTTTCTTACTGAGCTACCCTCCCCAGAGTTTGGGAAAATAGGAAAAGAGACAAGTTAATGAGGAGAAATGGGCATTGGTGCTTTTTATATTAGTTCTGTACACCCTGGAGCTTGATTGCTCATGTTAGTAATACCAGTTGCTGCTCATCTGTATCATTTCCTCCCACAACGGGTTTTCACACCAATGCCAAAGTCTTTACAGCTCTGATCCATCTGCCTCAAAATGTTTGTTAAACTGCCAAGACTTCTCACTGTTGTGCTTTGAGATTATTAGTATTGACTCTAGTGTTCCTTTGGCAAATTTAAACTAATCTCCCCAGCCAAATGCACATCATTTAGGGATCCTCTTGCTGTTTGCATAAGACCTTTACTTGTTGTTTGGTAAACAACCAAAAGGCCAGAAAAGCAGGCCTCTAGGCTGCAAAAGACAACAATTCAAATTCTGGACCAGCTGGTAAATGATGTAGAGGGAAAGTGAATAAGAAATGTTTCCCACACTCAACAATCACAGTTAATGTGACCTGGATTCATTTATGACTGCTAGAGGTGCCAAGTCTATGGAGGCAAGAACAAACTAAAAGCTAGATGCACAATACACATTTCACTCTCAGGTCTCTTCACTGGCTCCTAGTCTATCAAAGTTCTGCTGCTGGTTGATGAATGGCTCAGTCTGTCTATTACCACGAGTCCTGTTGACCTGCTAACTAGTGCCTGAGTGCAAACTGAACACAGAGAAGCAGCATTTAGCGTCTGTGCACCACAGAGCTGGAACTAACGTTCAGAGAACAAGAGACCCACTGCCACTCTGACCACCTTTAAATCCAAGTTTTAACAACTTCTATTTTCCTCACTGCCTTTTACTAAACCATAAATAATCATTGTGGATTACCTCACCCTGCTGTCCTGTATTTATGCCTCTGTTCTTAACTTGTAATTATTCTTTTACTTGGTGTTGTAATGTTTTTAACACACTGTGTAAAGCACGCTCATGTGCTATACAAATAAACTCAGTCTTGCCTTCAACTGCTTAAATACAAAAACATGTCAGAAAACTGAAACAGGTGAGATCAAGTGTGCAGGGCACAAAAACTGAAACACACCAACCTTCTGAAAATAGCTGCTAGTAGGCTGCCTACACGAAATCACTGCACTGATTTGAGCCAATCTTACAGCCACGCTAGGTCCTTGACACTAAGCATTGGAGTGTTGGTCAATCAACCAATGAATGCATTGACACGCTTTTATGATTTATCAAGAACAGACTTTTTAAGCTTTATTTCTAAACAAATCTTCCACCTAGAACCCACAGGGAGTCACACAGCTGAGCGCGTGATGCATGAAAACAAATCACTATTGTCTACAAACAAAAACGTCTCTTACACATCAGTTTCTGTAAATTCAAAACAAACTAATGAAGGTGCTTCAAAAAAACAAAACAAAATTTAACTACAGTGTTTGAACTGCTAATAGAGGTGGGTCTTCTACCTGTTTTGTAATACTTTACCTGATAAATTGCTAGATTTATCTTTTAAAAATAAAACACAAATCACAAAGATGAACACCAAGAAGAGACTACCCCCTAAAGGTTGAAAGTGCAGTAGCAGAGCTCTTTGGCCTGATTTCAAGGCCACTGATCTCAGATGACTTGATTTGTTCAATCGCTGTACTGCGCTCAACGACCTAAAACCACAGAGGTGGATCTACGTTCAAAAGAAGCTTGAATGAATCAAGTATGCCATCTCACAGTGCAACATGTGGGGACCTCTAGGAACAGAGCCAATTGTTAACTTCAGTGAAGGACGCTGGAATAAATGAACATGTGATCCTGAAGGTTTCAAACGAAGGAGGCCAGTAGAACAGCTGCTCCTTTCACAATAATCTGTCCGTGCCCTCAAAGGTTTTACAACACCCCCATTAGTTTTTATTTTGACACTCAAGCAGTTTAACTCCAGTGAATAATAATCTTAGATGGTAAAAAGCTACAAAAATAAGTGACAGGATTTTTACAGGGAACCAGTAACAAGTTAATGTGCATATTTTTTGCAGTACTGAAGTAAAGGAAGCCTTGAAAACTGATGCAAACTATTTCCACAGGTGTCCTGAGCTTTGTTGATGACTTAGAACATCAAATTCTGTCCATAAAGCAGTGTTGGAAAAGACCTCTGATGATATATGTGGAAAAAGGCCATGAACAAAGGAAGTCAGAGCTTTTCAGGGTTTTATCCTATAGCAGGATAATGAAACACCTCCAGGGCAGAGCAGTCGGCTTCACGTGAGGGAACGGCAGTGTAGTGTCCAGACTTTCCAGGTGAAAGAGTGAAAGCAAAGCAGCCTACAAGTGCAACACATCTGTGCGAACATCTGCAGCAGTGCTGTCTGTCTGAACAGTTGACTTCAGTTGCAGAGAGAATGACACAGGTGTGTTCAGCTGCTGAATTAGACTAATAACAGCTGGAGAAACAGAGGTGCTCTAAACCTTCTGACTGTGAAATCACAGCAAACTCTGGTTACCATGTTTACCAGAGATCTCCACACCATTACACTCTAATCTGCCTTATAGACAGTTTATCCCAGGATGCTGTAAATCAAACTGAAGCTGCACTAACATTAGCTTTATGCCATTTGGAGGTGTTCTTTGTTTATGGGCAAACAGCAATGCACCACAGCGATCCAGAGGGCTGGAGTGGAAAATCCAAACTCAGTCTGAGTCTAGTTAGGTGAGCGGAGCGCCAGAGAGATGATTGAGATGCTCTGGGAAGAACAACCATCAACTGGGAGAGGAAAGAATTTGACTTCTGGAAAGGCAGGTAGCAGTTTCCTGGAAAAACTCTGGTATCGTCGCCAGCCAGTGCATATTTGAGTAATGGGAACACAAATGCACATGTTCTTCTACACATGGCTGTATATTACAAAGACAGAGACACACGTACTTGCACTTTGGGATGTGGACAAACAAAGAAAAATGCAGATACAACAGGACAGATGACACGCACACACACACACACACACACACACACACACACAGGAACTGCTGGACTGAATCACACTGTACTGTTTTTAAGACATGACTTCATGTCTGTTCATTTCTTACTCTACTAGTCAGGGAAAATTTTGTACTGTGCATTGGATAATGAAGACATGCACTATTTGCTATGCTTTCACAAACAGAGGTACTTTTTTGCACTCAAGTACATTTTTAGAGATGTACCACAACAGAATGGTCCCTAAATAGAGCAATGACTGCTTTTTGATCCACACAGATGAATTTAGATAGTAGGCATAAGCAAGCGAGCCACCATCACTACAGCAACAGCACATCACTTGGACTTAACTAATGTATGCAAAGAATTTAACTGTTTAAGTGCCTTTGGAAAAGAATCTGGAGGAGGTTCTATAGAAGGCACTATCCTCTATCCCAAGAAACTCATTTTACTTTCATTAAATCTTATTTCTAGAACTCATTCTGAGGCAACAAAGGACCAACCAGGGAGTGCTAAAGACAGGAAGAGGGGGCCCGTGGTAAGCTGTCACCCTGCTGATTTCTTGGAGGTTGGTGATCTGAATCTTAAGCTAAGCTTAAGTAATTCCTGCAGGGCTTACTTCGTGCAGCACCTACTGGTTGAAGAAAAATAATTAAACTACAGCATCTGTTCAACCTCCACAGTCTAGAAAAGCACAGTGTGAAGTACAGTAGCAAAGTAAACCCAACAGGAATGACTTCAAATCAAGTCTAACAAATATCTTGCGTTGTAATATAAAAATGCATCATTTCACAAAAATCCTTAAACATGAGACTATGGAAGTCTAATTTTAGTCATGAAATGTATGAGATTACCAAACTAGTAAAATCAGTGGCATGATTGCTTTAGAGGTTTCTGGCTGGTCCTTTCTTAACGGGCTGTTCAGGACGTAAACACGAGGATTTAATGGAGAATTATTTTTGTACATCTGGTTTCATGGAGCATAGGCTTGTGGCTTTTACTTTCTCTTTTCTCCCACAGTCTCAGTTTGCTGTTGGAAAAGGCACAGCCCAGAAAAGACATCTTGTTAGGCATCTTGGTGGGCCACATTTTGTGTAATACCTTAGCAGATTTTAACCTTTGCTCTAATGGTATCTAACATACAGTATATTTTCAACATATATGGAGCTCTACAAGATTTTATGGTCAGTTTTCTTGGAAAAAGTACTTAAAAATGAAATCGTGTGGAACCACAGCAGTAATGATTATGACTGTGAAGGGTCGATACACCTGAGAGTTACAACTCATCTATACCAGCATGTCACCAGCACAACAGAACGACTTTTCAGTCCCCCATCAGTGTCTGCATAGGATGTGTTCAGCCACAGAAGCTTTTGACCTCCCTCACACCTCAAACACACAATGTATTTAGACTAAGGTATAAGGACATAAGATTTGCCTGCATGCATCAAGCTTCAGCTAATATATGGCACTAATTAATACTGAAATGCATCTGTTCAGTGCGATGGACCACTGAAGAACACAGCTGATGGCATTACAGTGTAGACAAAGTGTGAGAGACCCAGCATAAAAGTTTTCAAAACATAGTGGGAGATGATGCCAGAAATATACCTGGCTGCATGTTTAGGTAGCTGTAAATCCCACCTTCATGAAGATGATCATGTTATGCTTTTGCTGAAAAAAATCTTGATCATGCTGTTGAATTGTAATGAGTGTTTTTTTTTTTTTTGGCTGTAAGACAACCGAGCAAATCAGAACTCTGTAAGTGGGATAAAGGATGGAGACCGCATCATCCTGTACTACAGCTGAAACAGTAACTAAACCACTGAAAAATAGCAACAGAAAAAAGTCTGGATGAGGTCATCACAGCCGTACATGGTGTTTCACGTCAGCTAACAGAAATAACAACTCTTAAATGTTCCCCTGTCTGCCTTATAAAAGATTGTACTACTTCCAGTGATTACTTCTGTGTTGACTAAAAATGATGTTGGCAAATCAAATGTCTTTTGCTGTTGACTGGCAAGAGCAAAAGAAAAACAAGAACCTCATTTGCAAACAGCACATGGTTAGCATCAGCACCACATCACTGTGAACAATGCAGTGAAATAAAATGTTTTCAATTCGGTCTTCGATAAATCTCCTTACCCGTCTCTGTAGTTGATCACAGTATCGATGATGGTGTTCATTTGCTTGGTGAGTCTGGGGGGATTGGGGGATAGCTTCTCAGCTGGTGGGCGTCCACGTCTCTTCTTGGCTTTGGTGCCGTCGTCTCTGCTTGACGAATCCTTGTCCTGCCGTCTCTTGCGTTTTCGCTTCTTCAGCCGGATCTCCTCCTCCATCTCTTCTAGGTTTCCATCCTCTATGGCCTGGAGTCAAAACAGGCAGAGCAAAGACAGAGATAAGTCTACTTAACTCAACGTGTCCACATATGATTTAGAACTGTAGGGTTGTCGTCAACACACAGATAAATGACACTGTATTTTTAGCTCTGAGTTTAAAGTTTGTGTAGATATGCTCCTGAAACTGTCATTCATCATCACTGCATGCTGTAAAATGATTCACAATACATATTTCTTTATAGCTGCAAAACAGAATATGCAACACTAATGGTTTAACATGTTGGTTGGCAAAAAGATGAGACACATCTGTTTAAAAATTTGTGCCAAAAACCATTCAAGTACTCATTTGCATTTTGTAATTTGTAACAATTACACAAGAACACAAAACCTGCTTATTTGAGTTCTGGCCACATGGTCTGGTACAGAACATTTTAACATTCAAATTGATTCCTAACAACAAAAGTAACAGGTAGCCTTGAGGTCCCTACACACTTTTCTTCGGTTAATTAAGAATCCAGATCAACACTTCCAACCTATCAGCACCTCGGTCTCAGTTTCCAGGAGTGTGTGTAACCACATATTTGGTGTGCGTAACTGGAGGCTGTTAGCAACAACCTAAGTTCAGTTACAGTTAAGGCTTGATATGCTGATATTATTACATGCTCCTCGACCACTACTATGAGTAGGTAAATCCATCCCTAACAAGTGGCATGAGGACTGTTATTTTTTTATTTTACCTCCACCAAAGGGCGGGGCTTATGGTTTTGCCGTTGTTAATTGGTTTGTTTGTTAACACCATAACTCAAAAGGTAATAATTTTAATGAAACCTTTTGGAGAGGTAGGGTACAGCCCACGGAACAATCAATAAGATTTTGGTGCTGATCGGTCACGTAATTTGGATAAAGAATTTTTCTAAAAAAAGATTCACCATTTTGACACCCACCAGCTGAGGTTGACTGTATGTGAGCCCCCCCTTGTGGCCAATGCGTGTAGCTGCACTGCTGAGCTCTTAGAGCATATATACAGCTGGACTCTATGCAGCAACAGCTGGGCAAGAGCCTGATGGCACAGATTTTGAGCCAGGCTCAAGGCTGTTAATATTTTCATCTGTAGGACTGGTATTATGCCATTTAGTCTATCCAAGTAATGCCAATTTAGAATTTGTTCCAGTTGCACATTATAGCTGCATTTCCACCGCCAGAACCTAATGAGCAGTACACCCCATGCTTCTTACCTCACAGCATAACCTCATGGGTTGACACGGACCGTCCTACTTTGCTTTTCTACTGTATTATTCTGTGTGAGCTCTGTTTAGAAGACATGCTTACAACTGGACAGAGGGAGAGCACAGGATGTGAAGGATCACTCCACAGTGCAACGATCTCCCTCTCAAACTAATAATGATATCAGCATCATTCCAAATGCCAGCAGTAGGTTTTCATGTTCATGAAATCATGAGGGTCAAACTATCCGGGGAATATTGTTTTTCTGGCATTAGGAGGAAAGGGATATGCCCCTTCGCAGAGTTCACACACTCTCAGTGCTGTCTAGTAAAGGTTTACTTCTTCAATAGGAACCAATGGGTTTAGGGCTGAGAGCCACTGACAGAGTGGGAAAATTAGAAAATACTGAGAGACACAATAACACTGATGATTTTGGTTTTTCCACGGACTGAAAGGAAGAATGACAAAACCGTGATTTATAATTTGGCAGTGTGAGCAGAATGACATGAAATACAAAGGAAAAAGTCTCTGTTTCTGACAAAATTAAACTGCAGGTTAATCACAGTTATAATCAATGTGAGATTACATGTTAAGATTGAATTGTACACCACCTGAATGAGTGAATAAGCATGATGTTCCCACAGGTGCAGAGTAAAGATAAGTTTTATATCTTTAATTAACCAAACTGAGTTCATGCTAATCAAATCTGTCAGCCTATTTAACAAGATTGCTGTAATTAGCTGCAGACGTGCCCAGTGGGGAGGTGGAAAAGAAAAAGTTCTTCAGTTCTACAACGACATTCTATTGAAGTTTGGTCTTCCATTACTATAAATCAATAAATAAATGACATTACAGCCTGCCCTTGGATAAATACATCAGAGGCTGTTAACCAAATTTACAGATTTACATTTATCACCATAGTTGATACCAGGTATACTCAAGACTTTACCCGTAGCCACTGTTTTTCAGTCAGCGTGTCGCTGTAATCCACGTCCCGGCGACAGCGCGACCCTCGACCAAACATCTTCTCTTCCTCCTCTTCATACGTGAGCCGTTCCACCTCAGCGTCATCTTTGATGATCCATGAAGGCAACTCATCCTCCTCCATTAGACGAGGCTTACGCTTCGGGTTCCTGGCGTCCTCCCGGCGTCGGTCCATGTCCATGCGCTGCAGAGGATAACAGGAGGAAAGTCACCATCATGATCAGGTGACATGGTTCCTGGTTCCCCTATGTTACACCACACAAGCTGGATATATACTGGAATCAAGGGAGTAGCAGCAGTCCTGTCATGCACACCTACAATGTCACTTTTGATTGGCACATCAGTATCACATTTCTCCTGTTGATATCACGACTGACAGATCTGTACTAGACATTTCAAACACAGATGGTCACTAACAAGTGTAAAACTGCCAAGTGGTGTACGGTGAATGATGACCACAAGTTCTGTATCTATGACAGCCCAGTCATTTATTATGCAAGAGGAAGCATCTGGCAGGAGACTGCTGGCTGAAGGTGCCCACACAAATGATGGCGTTTAACCAGAATACTGAGATGATCAACAACCTATAATTATTCTGAGGTAGATGTAAAAAAAAAAACCAACTGTAAGCAACACCTCTGGCAAATTTATATTTTGAGACCAGTCATTTCACAAGTTTTACTCTGTCAACTGGATCTCGCAAATGTGTAATTTCCTTACCATGAAAAGCTCAAATTCATCTTCATTGCGAGCTATCATCTGGTTAAGGGTTTCATCATCGGGTACCTCATCTTCCTCCTAAAATTACATTGGAGAAAATCATCAACACATTCCCAGTATAATACAAAAATCTTTCCATACTCAGTTTTAACAGTTTCAGCACAACAGAGGCCTCTCATGCTCAGTTTGAAACAAATCAGTCAAGTATGGCACTAAATATAGCTGTGATTTAATTCTATTAGTGTAGAATGGTGAACTCCCTGGTCATGTCTGGGGAGCCACAGCTGATCCTGCAGTAATTCTATCAAAGCCAACTTGCATAATTTAACTAGAGGAGAAAAAAACTTCTCTTTTAAACCTCCTACATTCATTATAGCAAAATGGCTGATCAGTTTTGAGATGCTTTTCCTTCTAAGAAAAATAAAAAATTTAAAATAAAACAACTTACAAACACAGACCATACCTCATTCTGCTCCTCATGCTCTAAAATGGCCTGCAGAAAGGCACGGCGCTCGTGGCTTGAGGACTTCTGGTCGAACATGCCTGCCTGGATAACCTTCTGGTCCACGTTGAGCTTGTACTTGGCAGCTGCCAAGATCTTCTCCTCCACACTGTTGACGGTGCAGAGACGAAGCACACGCACTTCATTCTGCTGACCGATGCGGTGAGCACGGTCTTGAGCCTGAAGGTCCTGGAATCAGCAAATGAAAGAGAAATGTGAGGCCATTTCAGCTGCATCAATGTCAAAAGGGAAATGTGTGATTTTACCAGTGTGCAATCTCCAAAATTAAGAGCCCGAACCAGAACAACTCTCTGATAACTCAGTAAGAGCCCTGCTCAGTGACAGTTTAGTCTGCATGTTAAACTAACAATAGCTGTGCTGGCTGCCAGTGCTTTGTCTGTCAGTAAATAATATCACAGGAAATGTAAAGCTCTGTGTATGAAACACACTCCTGTTGCTTGGTAGAGCACTGAAACGTCATGCTAAGTTCACATTCCACTGTGCCAATACACATCTTCTGTTAACAGATTCAAGCAGGGTCTGTACCTGAAAGGCCTACTCAGGAGTATTTGCTACTAATCCAAAGAAATGCACAGTAAAACAAACAAAAACCACATTCATGTCATTGTGAATATATCCAGTCACATAATAAAAAGGGAAAATACCTGTGAAAAAAGTTGCTTTGCTTTGCATTGCTTATGTGTGGTCTGACTGTTGTCTTTTATTTGTTGATTCACAGTGATTTGGCACTGCTATCTCTGCCACCATCCTGCAGTACATGATGTGATGGCCATCAGATTGCCAGGTCAGGGGGCCTTAAGCTGCTGCGTTCATCTGGATTCCAGTTGCTAGTGACTTTATAACTTCCTTGCAACCAGGACCGATTGTAAAAATGAGCCAATACATTTCAGTCCAATTTTACTGAGGATATTCACTAAAATTGTCACATAACTGCAATTTTTCAATTTATCAGAGTATTTACAAAGGGTAAAGACCTCAGTGAGTGCAGACACGATTCATCTGATTTGAATAAAGTGCTGCTAATTAATATATGATGCCGTTTTCTGCAACTGAACTTCACTGGAGAAATGATGTTTTTGGAAATGCAAATGTATTCATCCCACGAGAGAAAGAAAAAGTAAATACCCGGATATCATCAACGCAGCTTATTCAAAGCAAGTGTGGGAGATACAGTATTTGAAGAGGAAAATTTAAACTTCTTAGACCAGATTATTTCTGAAAACAGCTTCTTCAGTCATGTCACATGGGACTGGAGCCATTTATAGCCCAGAAAAACAAGCAGGGTGCTCTGGGAAACAGAAATCCACAATCATTGGAAAAATAATAGGTTGTTGCATGGTTGCTGTTCACTGGTGATGAACGGACAGCTCTGGTATTAACTTGTGTTCCTTTCCATCTCACTATTTTGACATAGCCTTTTGTGCCTCTGGACAAAAATGGCATAAAAAGCATATTGAATGACAGCAAACACGTAATTTCCAGCTGTGCCAATTTTCTTCCATTTAACAGCACATAACTTCAAAAATGGACAAACACAACTTTCTACAACTGTGTGTTTACACTATGATTGTAAGTGCTGTCTGTCTGAGGGACAGACCTGGTGGGGATTCCAGTCACTGTCAAAGATAACAACAGTGTCGGCAGCCTGCAGGTTGAGGCCGAGGCCCCCGGCTCTGGTGCTGAGCAGGAAGATGAAATACTGAGATCCTTCCTCATTGAATTTCTTCAGCAGTGCCGCACGGTCCTCAGACTTGGTCGTTCCTGAAAATCAAACATGATTAGAAACGCAGGGTCTGTCGAGTTGAGGCAGAAAAGTCAGCTTGAAGTTCTTGTTCTTCTCGTCCAGAGTTAACCGTTTAAAAATGTCACATATACTGTGGTTCAGCTCTGACCAGCTGAACTGTTTCAGAGGTGTCAGAAAAGGGCATGTAGAGGCTCTAATTAATGAGGTTCACAATGTGATCAAACCATCCAACAGCCAGTTTATATGTCTGATTAAATAATGCTAATTAAGGAGGTTCACAGTCCACAGCCGCATATCTGAGACTAGTCTCTTAATGTAAATGGTTTTTGAAAGTGCTGTGCAATCCTGATGGTCAAGAGTGATTCACTGATTCCTTTCATTAATTTCTTAATATCATGTTGCACATTTTATTCTGCTTCAAAAATGAATCAATGACATCTCCTCGGTGACTAACAGGATTTCTTTTTGTTTGAGTGACTTTCAGCTGAGTGGTGCTGATAAGAATTCTCCGACATCTTAGTCTGACAGATTATCATTATTTTAGTATGACAATTTTGAGTCCATTTAAATAGAATTTTCACATTTTTAATACACCAATTACAAAAACAGATAAAGGGATTAAAAGATTTCATCTCAGATAATGATCGTATCACACAGGCCACACAGACACGACTAGAACTGTAGCTTCAAAATTCCTCATAATTCCTCTGAAATGTTAAGTGATAAAACACTACAAGGACTACTGATTTACCAAAGTAACAAACAAGGTGAAGACAAAGAACAATGAGTGGAATCTTCTCTGCTGAGACACTTTTAAAACACGGCGAAGGGACATTTTTGACACAAAATAAGCATCTTGTAAAAGTTAGTAAAGATGTGATACCATCAAGACGTAAATACTGGAAGTTGCGGTAGCCGAAGTAGTCCTCCATGATTGTCATGAGAGAGGTCATCTGACAGAAAAGCAGGACTCTGTGGCTCGTGGCCTGGAGCTTTGGCAGGATACGGTCTAGGAGCTCAAACTTGCCAGAAGCACGATACAGATCAGGCCTGGGTAGTGAAGAAGCAAAAGATCACAGTTTATCAAAACCACTGAGGCCTCTAGTTTGACCATTCTGCAGTGTGGCTCTATGTTTTTACTCAGGTGGAGAACAATTACCAATTTACAACATTAACTTACTGCTACACTGGGGATGGCAACTGTAATCCTTTATGTTTCTGTACAACTGTTAGTTCAAATAATGAAAAGCAGACCAGCACTTTTCAAGTCATCCTGCTGACTAACACTCCGGGTCCCCTGTCAGACCAAACTGAGACAGCTGTGAAAACATACTGCCAAAAAGTTAAGATTAATGGGTTTTGTCACTCTTTGTTTCTTCTTAATCTTTGTCTTAGTTCTATTTGGGGATAGATTTTTGGGATTACAGTTCCCAAAATGTTTTGGCAGATGTAAACCTGAAGTGTCCATTATCAGTTTTCTGTGGGCTAGCCCTGTTTTCTTCCATGTTTGCAGTGTACCCATTTATGTACATCACAGGATTACTTTGATACTAAAGAAAACTATAAAATGAGGACTATCAGGCAAGTTCTCAGGTTGAAACAAGTGCCTTGTTTTCTTATCTAAAGAGACTTCTGAAAGTTTAATCACGATGGACATTGGAACTATTGATATTCTGGAGAAGTGTGAGTCACACTGAATTTACTGTCTGTGTGTGAAGATTTGACTAAGAGACTCAGAGAAAGAGTAGCTTATAAGTCATGTTGAAGTATATGATATTGACTGTATCATGCATATGACTTGCACATGGACAAACCGTACAACTCATTATTTTTAATTAGTCCTTTTCAGTCTGTTACAACCAGACGTACAAAGGTCCAGATACCCTCCTCTATGTAAACAACCATTAATGCTGCAGTATATCATCAAACTAGAGGCCTGTGATCATCCTAAAGTCCATTCAGGGAAACGCCAACCCTGTAAACAGCTAAACACATTTTAATTACTACAAGCCTCCACCACTTCTAAATAGTTTTTTTTTTAAATGTATTTGCAAAATATCAGTAACCAAAGGGGAATGTTCTTCACAAAAAAACCAAACAGACAGCAATTTTAAGGTTTGTGTGTGTTTGGTTGTTCAGAGTGGCCCACACAACACAGGAGCACGAGCTTTACTCTCACTCACCTACAAAAACATGTAAGGTAAAGGTGGAGCACCATATTGACTGAATCAAAGTAAGGCTCTTGTTTCAATACACCACATGCTGTGCGCTGTGGTGTTGAGAGCTGAGATAGTATTTCTTGTCCTTGTTCATTTTTGCTTGTTTCGGGCATTTTGTAATGCATTGCTGCTGTTTGTGATCCATACATACAGCAGATGAAATACAAGGGGCAATCTGTTTGGAGCAGCTCACACAACAACAGACCAATAAAATAATTCAAATGGTAACAGACTTGCGCTTGTGTAGCACTTTTCTACCATAGCACTCAAAGTGCTTAACCCTACTTGTCCATCCATACATTCACACATACTGGTGGCCAGCAGAGCAGCCACACAAGGCCACTGGGAGCAAGTTATGGCCCAGTGTGTTGCCCAAGGACACTCTGATATGTGGACTGCAGAAACCAGGGATCGAACCGCCAACCCTGATTAGTTTTACAAACAGGTAGAGAATAAAAAGGCCTGAAGGCAACAGGGAAATTTTCCAGATGATTTCTTGGTTACAAAAGAATACAAGTATCTTTGTTTCACTCCTGCCCACAAACATTATCTGGGCCAGGGGCTGTCTTACTGTTTACAGGCTTTCAGAAAGTGTAACGCGCTCCTGCCTGATGTCAACCTTACAATCTGAGGAAGAAGACTCTGATAAAGGAAATATTGTCAATGAAGTCATGTTTTTTTCAAAGCAACAGCAGAAACTATTACAAATATTTGGCAGATATGCATCATTTCTTCCCTCAATTTCACAAAATGTCCTGTGGCGGTTCCCTCCCAGCTGCAAATCACCACTTCTGTGTTTATGTTCAGCCTTATTCTTATACCTTCTTTTAGCTTTTCTCATGTCATTTCTTTTCTCGACTATTCCCCGGTCACTTCATTTTGTTCGTGATGCTTTTTAGCTCTTTATTAACCAATGGTATGTTAATGGGAAAGACAGTGATGAGACCAGAGAGAGAAAAGTTCACTGCTTTATGCCCAAATCTCCCTCTTTATTACAGTAAAGCAAGGACAGAAACAGGATGTGCAAAAGGCCTCTAACACATACGTGTGATTTGAGGTGAACTGTTGTTATGAATAATTGCTCTCTGCCCTCAAGACAGATTACCTAACACAGTCCAAATGACTTCTAAAATTAGGCATTAAATTACCAAACTGTTTCACTGAGCATTACACAAGGTCAAAGAGACACCGACAAAGCTCTGAAGACATTATCTGGGAGGCCATCTGTTTGTGACTGTGCATTTCATTCAGAAACGAAAATCACATTAATAGAGCTGAGATTAAGGCTGGTTTCCTATAAACACCCTCATCTGAAAAGGATCTGGAGAGCAATGTAGAAAGCCCAGTAAAACCAGTATATAAACACTTACTAAATGATATATGCCACACTATAATGTAGTCTTAAGTAGATGCACTGTAAATATTTATTAATGTATTATTAATTACATATTCCTCAACGTTCACAGTATCTGTGTGAACATATACAGAACCTACGTTGGGGCAGCTGTGGCTCAGGAGGTAGAGTGGGTTGTCTTCTAACCAGAAGCATAGCGGTTTGATTCCCAGCTTGTCCAGTCCACCGGTGCATGAATGTGAGTGCGCTTAGAAGTGAATGGCCAAATAGTGTGAAAGTGCTTTGAGTGTGCTGCAATGCATAGAAAAGCACTCTACAAGTATAAGATCATTTATAAGACCATTTGACCCAGCATCAGCCGGGTTTACCAAAGGACCAGCATCAGGATTCTGTCAGTTCCAGCTCCTTTCAGCACATGACGTGAGGAAGTGTAACTGTACAGGCACCAAGGCCTTTTGCCTGACTCACCCACTGATGATGCCGTTTGGATAGCCCAAGTGCTCAGCGAAAGATTCCTAAAACACAGGACATTCACTGGTTTAAATAAAGAACGGTTATCAAATCTTATATTTAAATGTGGCTGTACTGGGAACAGATGTCAGAATCAATTCTCCAGTTTAGGTGGCAGTAAAACACAACAAGATGATGCAACAAAAAGAGCTCCAGTCAAACTTCAGTGGGGGAAACTGTATAAAACACAGATCTGATGTTTTAGTCTGAAATAAATTTTCATCTCTTCAGTGGGAGCATGATTGATGTTCAAGCCACATGCTTCATTTACTGTATGTAACTGTGAGTTTGCGTCTGCACTTTGCCACATTTTGCTTTAAATATTGCACATAAAAACAGGAGCATAGAAATCCGAATTTCAGCAGTGCTCACCTCAATGTGCTGGAACATGTATGGGTGGTTGCAAATCTTCTTCAGCTGCATGATGGTGTTCATCAGGGTCTTCGCTCCTCCTTTGCCCTGAAGAAAATTATTAAATCCATAAAAGAATTAAATTCCAGCTCAAAACAATGATTCTTTTTTGGGGGAGGGCAGTGGAAACAAGTTGGGAACATGACATGTCATCACTTTTTTAAGTTGATTTAGTGAAGGAGTAACAAAATAATGGCTTATTTACACATCCAGCAGATACAAGCAACACCATCATTCACCTGGAGTTATGTTTGTGATCATATGGTGAATCTAAGTCCAATGTTCACTCTCCTTTCTACCGGGAAGATGGTTAAAATTGATGGGAAGATGGATGGAGCCAAATACAGGACCATTCTGGAAGGAAACCTGATGGAGTCTGCAAAAGACCTGAGACTGGGACGGAGATTTGTCTTCCAACAAGACAATGATCCAAAACATAAAGCAAAATCTACATTGGAATGGTTCACAAATAAACATATCCAGGTGTTAGAATGGCCAAGTCAAAGTCCAGACCTGAATCCAATCGAGAATCTGTGGGAAGAACTGAAAACTGCTGTTCACAAACGCTCTCTATCCAACCTCACTGAGCTCGAGCTGTTTTGCAAGGCGGAATGGGCAAAAATTTCAGTCTCTTGATGTGCAAAACTGATAGAGACATACCCCAAGTGACTTACAGCTGTAATCGCAGCAAAAGGTGGCGCTACAAAGTATTAACTTAAGGGGGCTGAATAATTTTGCACGGCCAATTTTTCAGTTTTTTATTTGTTAAAAACGTTTGAAATATCCAATAAATTTCGTTCCACTTCATGATTGTGTCCCACTTGTTGTTGATTCTTCACAAAAAATTACAGTTTTATATCTTTATGTTTGAAGCCTGAAATGTGGCAAAAGGTCACAAAGTTCAAGGGGGCCGAATACTTTCGCAAGGCACTGTATTTAGCTGCTAAATGCTCCACTGTTCACCAGTTGGTCTCCAGTTGTATCTGTCTGCTGTTTGTTGCTGAGGAGGCAGAGGGCAGTTAGTTTTTAGAGCTTCTTCTCTGAAAGCAGCTGTTTCTTGCTGCAGCTGCTTTGACAGGACAGAGTGACCGAAAACCTGAACAAAGAGCTGAAACTCACTATAAAGCTCAGCTGTAGGTATGCCACCATGAGACCCACTTCACACTGTCACACTATCCTCACATTGCTCTAAAATATGAATGACAGTATATTCAGCAGCACAAATTCTATGGCAGCCTAAGTTTCATTACGAAGTCATGTAAATGACGCTGAGTGTTTGATCACTCCTTTGAGCTCCGTGCAGCCTGCATCCCCAGGTGGACATTGTGCCTCACTGAAAACCAAGCTAAAGCTAAAAGCAAAGATGTAGCTTTATTAGGATACAATTTGCAATATGCAGTACTGTGCACAAGCTTTAGGCACTTTAGATGTTTAGATTCTTATTCACCACACAATACCTTCAGAGAGGCATTTTAACAGTCAAATTCATTCTGCAGTATGACAACAAGACCAAACGTCCAGGCAGAATAATAAAGAACCATCTTCAGAGACAATAAGTACAAGGACTCCTGCAACAGATGGCCTGGCCCCCACAGAGCCTTGATCTCATCATTATGGAGTCAGTCTGGGGTCACATGAAGAGACCAAAGACACTGAGACAGCCTAAACCCACTGTGGTACAGTGAGCTCTCCAAGATATATCAAGGAGAACTGGTGTCATTGAAAAGGCAAAGGATGGTCACACCACACTGATCTGATTATCTGATCTAGGTTTTTCTTTCTATTGCAGTAAGAGATGAACTGATAAGTAAGAATAATTAAGCTAACGCGCAGGCCAACTGCAATTACACAAAATGCATTGCTCGTCTGATAAAATGCAGGAGACTATAAATATCGCTGAGCTTTAATTATACTGCTCAGTTTGTCAGGACGACACACACTAATTAAAACAGGGCACACCTACAGTGACACCACAGGGTTCTCGCCATATTTACCTTCTTGTCTTTTTCCGAGCCGTCAGTGAGGAGGATGCCTTTCTGCATGTGGCGGTACAGAACCTTCTGTATGGCTGACATGTCACATTTTATAACATACTCCACCTGTGTGGATGAAAAATATCATTCTTCAGGTAATGAAGCTGTTTGACCTGACACCAGTCTTGATCACAGTCATCTCCTTCTTGACAATGTAAGGTAAACATAACGGTAAACAAGAAATATAATACAGTGTAAAGAACATTATGTAAAAGGTATATTATGTACATTTGCTATATACCTACAAAGAACTTTATCTAAAAGTCATTACTTTCATAAGTTTCATTTTTCTTAAGTGTGTTTAAATTCTGCAACGTTTCCCAATAACAATCCACATTCAGTATGAAAATGAAACTTAATGTAAACTGTCTATAGCTTTCAGCTACCCACTCTACATTATTCATGGTACCGGGTAGATGCCAGTTTAAGAAGCAAACCTTAACTGATTAAACTGTTGCTCGAGGCAGACGTTACTCTTAATTACATATTAAATCTAACAAGAACAGGCACGTCATGTATTCTGTCATCATTTCTGCACAGTGAAAATTACTGGGGGAGATTGATAACGGTTTTATATGCCAATATTTACTTATAATACACCAATTTATTTCAACACAGTTTAGTCAAACAACAGTGCAGGTTTTCTTCAATGCAAACTATACAGCAAATATAACCATGCTACTTCAATTCAAACTTGAAATGTTCTGTCTCACTTTTTCTGGCAGCTGAGACTCCACCTCTTTCTTCAGTCGGCGCAGCAGGAAGGGGCGGAGCACCTTATGCAAACGCCGAATAATCAAGATGGTCTCCTCCTCATTTAGGTCAACCTAAACAAGTCAAAGCGTATGTGATGATACACCATAGACTGTTGTGTGGCAGCATAGTGACTTATCTTTAAAACATCAACAATCTGCGTGGCTACTTGAATACTCCTGTTTCCTTAAGGTTGGATTTTTAATAAATCTGATGTTTTTGGCATCAAAAGGTGCTACGCGTGTTTTGAGCACTGATAGCAATATGAAGAAATACGTTCATGAATAAAAATTTTGTCTGTATTGTGTATGAGGAAGCAGGTCTGTGAGCTGCCGATTGTTTCCTGGAATGCCACTGATCAACAGTTCATGGCGGTAATGTTCAAAGCACAATAACGTGTCTGCACAAAAGACAAAAAAAGACTATTCATTTATTAGCTTTCTTTCTTCTCTGTCATTCTGTGCCAGCACTGAAGCAAATCTGCGAACTCCACTGAACCAGCTGGTTGAAAGTTTGAGGTAAAATATAGCACAAAGAGGCAGAGGCTGAAGCGGCAGTTTTTGCTTGCTTATGTCATGGTTTGAAAAGAAAATCATTTTCTTCTTGTTTACAGCAAATTGGGTCAATGCATTTTCTCAAATATGACATCTGAAGGTGGACCTTCTCTAAGCATAGAGGACAATACTGCTGGCATACTGTTTCACCTCTGACTCAATGTTAAAAACATTAGTCTGCAACTGAGCTTGGCTCTTACAGAACACTTCCTTACAGTATATTATAATAACAACCACTGATAATTCATCAAATTAAATAACCTTACGAGATAAAATCATTGGTTGAATTTTGGAAACCATTCACTACTTTGCATAGCCTTGGATGCTTTGCTCTGATTCCAGTCCTCAAGACACACGACACAAAGAAAACCAAGCGAGCTGAAAAATCAATTAAGAGAATTTGTAAAAACTACCTGATCTAACTAAACTGTCAGTAAAATGTTAGTATTTTACCAAAATGAAAGACAAACATAAAAATCCAGGCCATTTCTCCCAGGACTTACCCTCTCTCCTGTCATGGCGAACGGTGCATTGAACCACTGCTCGAAGGTGCTGCAGCTCTTGAAGATGGTGGGCAGGAGGAAGTTGAGCAGGGCCCACAGCTCCGGCAGCTTGTTCTGTAGTGGTGTACCGGTGAGGAGGAGGCGGCGGGGAGCCACGTAATGGGTGTTCAACACCTGGGTCAGCTTACAGTGGTGGTTCTTCATGCGGTGACCCTCATCCACAATCATGTACTTCCAACGAATCTGCAAAAATGTGCAAAAAGACTGATTGGACCCCTCTTTCTACACTTAAGGACTGTGAAAAGCCCAGCAGGTTCACATTTGCATTTTAAATATTTCTAATTGCAGAGGAGCTCAGGAGTGGCTGCACAGAGGAACATGTTGATTTCCTACTACTATTATTGCATACAAATGTGAAGTTTCTTTTTTCCTCTCATTTTTTATGTTCTTATTGTCAGAACATTACACACATTACAACTGATTCTGACAACGAATGCAGTTAACACAGCATTCTATCATCAAAGGAGCATTACAAACACTAGACCTCTTCTTTGCCTTTGAGCAGCTCAGGAGCTTGTGCATTAATTTAGTAGGATCATCTACTGCAGTGCACGGTTCCCAAAAGTCGATAACTCAATTAGAGCTCATCCAGAGTGCTACTGCTGCAGAGTTTTAACAGGGACAAAGAAAAGAAGTCACCTCACAGGTTTTGAAGTTCATCACTGGTGTTACATTTGTTTTAATGATGTTACTGTCTATAAATCTCTTCACAGACTTGTCCCCGACTATAATGTCACACATGGATGTCAGGTGATGTATGTATGTATAGATCCACAGACTCTGCTCACTGCACTAAAAAAAAAACAAAAAAAAAAAAACAGACCTACAGTATGATGGATCTGACCTAACTAATCTCCAACAACCTATAATAATAAGTTAATCATCAGGAATAATTTATTTCACACTCCTTGTGGCACTTCTGTGGTAAAACCTCAGGCATCAGTCATCTAGCACTGATTAGTAAAGAAGTAATGAAAGCTTTTAAATGAATACATTAGATACATGATACATGAGCAAAATATGTACGCACGTCTGAAAGTGTGTTTTCATGCACTTGTTTTAATACAGAGTTTCAATTTGTACATGAAAACCATGAGTGGAAACACTGGAAATTAAAAAAGTCAGGATATTGCAAAAAGGATTTTATGCTTGGCTGAGGTGGAAATGTTGGTATACAGAAAGAAACAAAGTGATAATGAGCAATGGAAACACAGTGAATAACTCACTAAGCGTATGAAGCATGTGACTTAAACTTCCACCAAAGAGATGGAAAAAAGCAGCCACAAACATCAAATTTGTGTGCAGCGATGAGAAGATGCAACATTCCCCCAGTTAACACATGAAACAATTGTGAATGTCTCATTTCCATCATGTACATTAGAGATTTGTCTGGTCCTCTCTTATTTACATCATCTCATCCTAACCTCTTCTTCTGTGATTTAATGGCACCTGAACAGAAGAACTATCACAGCCAACCAATTATCTTGGTGAACTCACACCTACAGTTGAAGTCAGAAGTTCATATACGCTCAGTTGACTGTGCCTTTAAACAACTTGGCAAATTACAGAAAATGATGTCGTGAATTTAGAAGCTTCTGATAGGCTAACTGACATCATGAGTCAATAGGAGGTGAACCTGTGGATGAATTTTAAGGCCTACCCTCAAACTCAGTACCTCTTTGTTTGACAACATGGGAAAATCAAAACAAATCAGCAAAAACCTCAGGAAAAAAATCGTGGCCCTCGACAGGTCATCCTTGGGAGAAATTTCCAAACACCCAAAGGTACCCCGTTCATCTGTACAAACAATACTAATAGAGTGCAAGTGGCACAGTGTATTGTACAGAGATGTTTGATCTCTTTTACCTTGGCCAGGATGTGCTTGTCCTTGATGATATATTCATAGGTGGTCAGCAAGACATTGAACTTCCCACTGCGGAGCTGAGGCACGAGCCCACGGCGCAAAGCAGGGGTGCCCTTAAATGGGGGTGACACAAACAAAAGACAACTTTGCGTCATACGTCAGCCAAAAGCAATCTGAGCGTCTGTGATGGAAAACAAAAGAGAAAATGAAATTTTTCTTACCTTGTAAGCAATTTTGACCACAGATGGGGCCCACTTGTCAAGTTCATAGACCCAGTTAGACAAAGTCCTGGAAAAAAATTAATTTAGGGAAATTACTGAGACATTTCTAGCTGAGTTTAGCCAAGCCATGAAAAGGAAAGGCAAAAACCTATTTAAAAATTGACGAAATAAATGGATAAAATTCAGAAGAAAAACAAAATCCCATGCAGTGGCGAAGCACAATAGTTTCTGGTTCAAGCAGATTGCATCTTACTATGAGAGATTTTTCTTAAAGAAGGCTTTGCTCAAAAGTGGGACCCCTGGGCAGATCAGTTGCTCTGCTCGTTAACCTGAATTTCCCAACACACAAGTACAAGCGAAAGAGGGCGCATTTAAGACTTTCCTCCACATATGCTCACTGTGCATATCAAAAAAGCACACTGTTGTAACACAGTGGTATTGAGCCTAAACTTCAGCCTCTGCTATGCTCATTTTAACAACCAAAAAGCAGTAATGATGAAAAAAATGGTTCTAGCAGAAAGCAAACCTGGTGTTCATTGTAACCCTTTCACACTTGTAACTGTTAATTATCCCAAAAATATACTAATTATGTGACATGTGCAACTGGGAGCTACACCAGAATTTTCACTACATCTATAAAAGGCAAATATGTGAGTACGAAGGGTGGTTTCATCTGCTGTGCTTAAAGGTCCAAACTACACACTGCACCCTGGTCTACATCAGAACAGGATGCAGTGTGGGGGTGCCAGAGGATTTCAGAGAAGGCGCAGCACGAGATAAACCAGAAAAAATAACTAAACATCAAACTTCAGCTCTGCTATATGTGGGGCAAAATGATTTATAGTATTTCAGGGAGAGAGGAGAGAGTCTGGGCCAAGCAGAAAACAGAGTAAGCACAGTATGACCATGAATATTTAAAGTTTGGATTTCCATGGACTGGTCCTGATGATACTCCACTGCCACACTATGTTATTTGCAAAGTGGTGCCAGCTAATGACAGATTGAGACCATGTACACAAGTTAGGTGATCACGATCAGGGATATTTGTCCAGCTTGTCCCATGTTCCACATTATGACTTCGTAAGATGATGGTTCGCTTTGTCAATAAACAACCAAACATAGTTAAGGAGTCGAGTTTGTTTGGACAATGTGCATAAGACAGACCTCCCTGCTCTCCCTCTCAGCAGCTGATTTGTTATTTTAGATAGTTGCTACAACACAGTGATTTTATTTTATTTTTTATTAAGGCCATTTACGTAGTAAAGCTATTGTCTGTTTTCATTTTGTGCTTAGACAGTGGAGGATTAATTGGTAAATAATTTTACATAAGAGTAACCCCCAGTTTAAGTGTGAATGTAGGAGAACACTGGATTTTAAGAAATCAATGTGTAATAGTCCTTGAGTGAAATTGTGTTGCACATATTCCCATATTTTCATCTGAAAATTAACAACAGAAAATGGAGGCTACTTCTAAGAAAGGGCAGATGGTGAGACAATTTAACTTTTTTTTTTTAATTTACTGTTATTTTGGAACATTTTCTTCAGACTCATGCATGTATCACATTGTGTTTGGGGACTAGACAAGGTAATATTTTGAGTACTGGTGTAACAACAGTTATACAGATTATTGCTTTAAGAGGTATTTGTAGCATTAGAGTTGCTAGGCTAGTTTCTTCAAGTTAACTTTTAGTGTCTTTTAGATTTAGTCAGATGTAAAAGTGTTCAGGAAGTTCAGTTAATGCTGAGGGAGTTTCTGATGCTTTGTGTAACATGTTTTACTGCAACAAAGGAAAAGTTCGTTATAGGTGAAAAACAAGATAAAAAGATCTCTGGATGTCTTTACTGCAGAAATGGATCAGGGACCGAATCATCTGTCAAACAGCCAAGAATTAACGTA
Organism: Monopterus albus; assembly: GCF_001952655.1. Lineage (NCBI taxonomy): Eukaryota > Metazoa > Chordata > Actinopteri > Synbranchiformes > Synbranchidae > Monopterus > Monopterus albus. The sequence goes on along the minus strand of NW_018128265.1, from coordinate 250,513 downwards.
TGTCACTAATTGTCACAGTGATTTGCTCAAACAAACCGAAAACTAGAGTCTGAAAATGTGACACACAGATAAGCTACATAAACATGGGATTTACCTTATGTTATAGGAAGCGTTTCATGTTTTACTTTCATGAGAGAAAAGCTTCAAAAATGCAAACCGTCTTCTCTTAATGTTTTACTCTAATCGTTTTTCCCAACAGGGCTATTTTATAGCGTTTCCTGTCTTCAGAAGGTGGGGTAGGGTTGTCATTCTATAATCAAGGTCAGCTTAATGTTTATTCAGAACAGTTTATGCAGAATAGTAACTCTGACCCATCACTCCCTGCGGTCAGACGAGTGTGAACACCTGACGCTCAAATTCATTTAAGCAAACAGCTTGCAGTGAGTGATGGGACTCCTGACTCCCCTGTATTTTATTACAGCCCCATCTTGTGTTTTCAACTGATAAGGTTGGTATATTTCAATCTAAAACAATTTCCTCACATAATTTTAAACACTGTAGACAATATTTTAGTGTTAGAACACAATAAGAGCCATGTTGGATGCCAGCTGAGGAATACTGACGAGAGGGGAACGATGATGAGATAGGGGCCATTAAGCCTCTTGTACTCCATCAAGTAGGTGATAAGAGCAATGGTTTGGATGGTTTTGCCAAGACCCATCTCATCAGCCAGGATGCCATTTAGATTGTTGTTGTACAGGGACACCATCCACTCCAACCCTTGGATCTAGAGAACACAGAGAAACAGAGGCATGACTAAAAGTATGTGTGCAGAGGAAGTATCAGTCCTCCACAACTCTTTTATTTCTTCTCCCTCTGTACATAAGATAACCACAACAGAGAGAGGGCAAGTAAAAACATTTTAAAAGACAAACATGTTAAACAGATGTGATAATCTGAATATTAAGAGGGAAAAAACTCAAGTTCTCACAGATAGCTAAAATGCATAATACTTCAAGGCTAACATATGTCATGCTCTTTCTTGTTTTAAGTCATGGCCAAAAATATTGGCACCCTCACATTTCTGTCAGATAACACACCACTTCTTCCAGAAAATAGGTGCAATAACAAATTCTTTGGTATTCTCATGTTTATTTGTTTACTTGTTTGTATGCATTGGAACAACACAAAAAAGCAGAGAAAAAAGGCTAAATCTCATCCATTCCACACAGAACTCCAACAAAGGACTGGGCAGACTTACTGACACCCTCAACTTAATATCTGGTAGCACACCCTTTGGACAAAGTAAATGAAATCAACCGCTTCCTATAACCATCAATGTTTCTTACACCCCTCTAGTAAAATTTTGGACTGTATGAGTCAAAAAAAACTGGAGATTTGAATGTGTTCCCTCTGCCTCTCTGCATGTAATAGCACAAACCTTTCAATTCATTTGAAGAAGTTAATTTGATGTCTTTCATAGTGTGCTTTGCAAAAGTACTTTGAGCACTGTGACATTTTATAACCCAAGCATGGTACCAACTGTATAACTCACCTGTTGGGGAAAACAATCTGCAGTACAGTAGGGAGAAACAGGAAATGGAGGCAGAGCACTTGCAGCAGAAAAGGGGGATGGCCAGCCAATTACCAACTATGTTTGCTAAGTAAACACCTCACTGCAGAACTAATTCCTGAGAAATGGAAACCTGTGGGTAAAGGTAATTAAAAATACCAAACTGGCAGTGGTCCAATATGCATACAGTATGTAGCTTCTATAAATTCTTGTTGACACTTCATGTTTGATACACAGATCACCGTTGGCTCTGCAGACCAATTATTTTACAGCTGAAATCTCTCCAGTTTTCCCTAAGGGGCTGCCACCATATCTCATTTAAAGTCTGTCACACAATAAATGAGAGGTTCGCTAGATGACAACCTGCTTGGATGAAGGAAAAAATGTTAGCAGCACCCAATTACTAAATCGCTATCTCCAGTAATATACTGTCACTGCCATGTCCACTACAGTATAAATGAGCTTGCAGCATCACAGTAAAAGTACAGCGTGGTTACGCTGTCACTGTCTTTAAGCCTGACTGACGGCTGAGCACTCGGCTGTCATACCAGTGATTCCGTTTATCTAAATAACGGCATGTATTTTACAATGCTGCCAACTATTTCATGAATACAAATTTGATTGTTTTCATCCAGTCCGGTTTACAGTCACCCTCTGTCTGTTTGTGAAAATAACTGTCCTGTCAAATGCAGCTGCCATTTGAAAAACCCTCCGAGGTGGTTAATTCAAGGAAAGGTCATCATCCACTTGAGAAAAGGCTCCATAGCACATTTTTGCACTCATGAGTCAAAATTCATTAAGAAATACTGTGTGATTGCTTCTTGTATTAAAATGACTGGTTGACAGAAAAGTAATAAACTAACTGAAAACAGTGGATAAAATAAATAAATCAAAAACATGTGCATGCTAGTGAATGTGTATGGATGCGTGTACCTGGTACTGTTTGAGTGTGCCGTTGATCAGCAGTGACGACTGCTTCTCCACCCTCTCAATGACGGCATGGGCCACACCATAGTAAGACTGGGAGCTGGTCTGTCCAGTAGGAACGCTGTACTCATCGTCCACGTCCTGCTTAGCCGACCTGAATGTGTGTTTGATGAAATAAGAGATATATATTTTTCAAACCCTGTCTAATCAAACTGAACTGTGTGTTTTTAATGATTACTCTCAAGTCTTAGCTATGTCTGGCACCTGGAACTCAGGTGGAAAAGTCTAGACTCAGTACAACAACTCCCAGAGCTTTATTTCATTTCATTTTTTGTCTATAATCTTGATTCAAAAACATATAAAAAAATGTGTTAATTTTTAATGTTCAATATCTTTTTTAAACAATACTCCAACCAAGAACATTAACCATCCATGGCAAAAACTAGACTTTTTTTAAGTTCACTATCTAATGGAATTCCTGCCAAGTAAATCTGAGATAGTGTGATAAGGTGACAGAAGGAATACAATACTCGATGATGTGCTTGGCAGCCTTCACAGTCACTTTGTCTCCACTGGGATCAGTTGTCTTCTTCTCCTCTGTCTCTGCCTTGGCCACTTCCTCTTCCTCCTTATGAGGCAAAGGGGATAATACATGCTTAATACAGAGCGATCACAGAAGTAGCTCTAATGTGGAAAAAACGAAGCCATCAGAATCAGCATTGGTGAAATACATACAGCTACAGCCCCCTGGTGGACTTTGATGTGTGAGCTGGAGTGACTGAGACATTCCCTAAGACCCATTTATTAACATTTGCACAACCTGAAGATCTAAAGGAGAGAGAGGCTCATCTGAAATCCCCCCATGAAAGTTTATTAATGAGAAAGTCACCGACCTCCTCTTCAAACTCTGAGCCGCTCTCCTCGCTGTCTGACCGCGGGGCAACTTCATAGCTGGTTTTCAAAGGTGGAACCGCAAGGAAGAGGAGAACAAGGGGAATACAGAGTACAGTTACAACTGGCTCTATCACACAGAAACATAACATACACCGTTGGCAGAAATTATCCCAGACAGGGAAGGGGCTTTATTAATGTTTTTAATGCGCAATATTGCGCCTCCTCACCCGGGGTTCATTTCAAGCCAAGCCTCCAGCTGACTGGATTTGGGAGCATCCGTTCCCTGCAAAACTTTCCCCGTCTCTGTCTGAATCACTTTGACTGGCAGTTCGCTCATTTGGCTGCTCTCGTCCATGGGCTGCAGGACAAACAGACCAGAAGGAGAAACATTTGCACAAATAGAACAGAACTTGTGTTGTTTAATTTAGACAGCATTAATGGTTTTAGCCTTTAAACAAAATCATGTCAAATATTTAAGGCTATGGCATAATTAGGTAAAAATCAAACTAATCATTCATTCAGACATCATAACCATGAACTATAGTACAGTATCTAGACTGCACTGGTGGCTATACTGACAATCTGTTGCTGGCTGCATGTGATAAAAGGCATACAGACAGAAACTAATTTTAAATAGCAGCCAGGAAACACAAAAGAGAAAAGCCATACTTACAGAATAGCCAACATGCTTATTCTGCGAGTACTCAAAGGAACAAAACAAGTGCTACTGGGCAATTCAGACGCACCTGAGCTTTGTCCTTGATTCACTGATTCATCTATTTAAATGGTGCGGAAACACAGAAATAATAAATCCCTGTTCCACGCTCATCATCACCCCATTCATTAGAATCCAACATATGGGACTTTCAAAGCCCCTTGTAAAGATAAACAAATGTAGGGACATTAATCAGTGTTTCTTCCAAATTGGCCATCAAGGCCTTTGCATATTTCAGAGCAGACAAGGGAGGACAATGCAATTAAAAGCTGTGGGAAGATGTGAATAAGAACTAGCTTTGCAGATTTCTAATTGGTTTTGTTGAGTTATTTACAAGATGCTCAGTTGGCTTCGGTTCTACCATTATCCAGGGTGCAGTCTGGCTCTGAAAGGATAATTACTGTTCATTTGTCATTTCTGCCAGGGCACTTTTTGAGAAGCGAGGTCAAATGCAGTTTTGGTTCAACAGCAGCAGCGGAAACAAGGTGCCGCATTAACATATCATCACCTTTGTTGATAAGGTGAACCTAACAAGAAGTGAGTCATTTGAGCAACATTATCATTCATTTTGAGTAGTGTTTGAGTCACTTGGTGAATATTCACACTCTTTGATCTGTTTTTGATATACACAAACTCCACAACTGAGGGATTCAGCTGCCACATGCTCCACTGTGTCCACCAACTAGTCACAAACTGTGCCTGCCTGCAGCTCAGAAGGTAGTGCATAGTGGGCTTTTAAAACGTTTTTGCTGAAAAAGGTCAAGTTGTGAGCTGAAACTCATTGTAAAGCTCCATAAAGCCGAGCGGTGATAATTCTGTACAGGTTCATGACAAACCCTGTCTCATTGTTTTCACATTATCATAAGAAAATATTGATTATAGTTACCACCATGACAACAGAATGTCAACAAAAAGGAAAAAGCATTACAGCTCACCTCTCCATCGGGTCCAATGGCACTGGTGCCTTCACCATCTCCGTCCACCTTCTAGACATCAAACACATAAACCACTTCAGCTGGCATAGCATTACAAATGAGGTTATTCTATATCATGACAGGGTATGTACAAATCTCCAAGCGGGTCCAGTGAATGGCTGAGAGTTTGTGGGCGTTTGCCCCAGTTATAAAGATGACACAGCCTGAGTTCAGCCTATCTCAGAGAAGGTGTGAAATTATGTGTGTACTCTCAGCCCACCAGGTCACTGAGGATCCTGGACGGTAACCCCACTGTCCTTACGAAAGATACTCCAAGGAAAATTTTAACTGATTGGATTGTCTTTATGTAAAGATATAAACCCAGCACCATCACAGGAATATGAGCACCAACCACACTGTAATATGTTGGCCTGAACTTTGACAAAGGTCTTTAGTGACTTTCTGCTTTGTTCAAGCCACACTAAAAACTAAACTTTATTAGTCTTAAAGATTTTTGTCTTCTGCAAGAAAAAACAACAACTTTGAAGGCCATATATAATCAAGAAACATCACAAACTGTTGAAAACATAATGAATGCAATATAAATAATAGTGAAGCAATATAAAGTAAAAACCTTGGAGGAAAAAAGAAGCTTTTCAGAAACCAGCTGAATGCAGATCTGACAACCAGCAGTGTATTATCACCATTTGTCATCCTACCTTCTTTCTCTTCCGCCTCCTCTTCTTCTCCTTAGCAGCTTGGGCAGCTTTGTGTTCGTACACCAGGGTGGTGAGGTTTGCCACATACTCATCCGTCTGCTGCAGCAAGTAGGCCAGACGCTTGTCTTTCTTTTGGTCAATCAGTTTTCGATAGCCTTCCTCATCTTCTGCCTGAATGACAGATGGTGACAGAAGGTTAATGGTGCATGAAGACAAGAGATTCTTGGGGATAACAATTCCCAAAATATTATCTACAGCTTGTTAAGCCATTCAAAGTTAGTCAGCCCTTAACATGTTTAGTGCAGCTCTGGTGCTAATGTATTAATCAAATGCAAAAAAAAAAATAAATAAATAAAAAAAATCAGTGTTGGTGCAAATACCAACCTTATTAAAGGGATCATTTATCAGCCAGTCATACTTTGTCACTTTAAATACTGTGCCACAGTCACTGTCATGACTGACTACTCACAATTACCACAGAGCTCCAGAGCTCCTCGGATCATAAACTTTGGCTGTGACAAAACCAGAAGTTACAGCCTAATGTGATTTTACACATGAAGGAATAATCCCATTCTATTCTAAACAGTAATAAAATGTTACAGTATACATACACATACATGCAGCACATCACATTCATGTTGTACTTTGTGTTCTAGACAGGGTGGGTCTTCCAGCTTTTAGCATTCAGTGTACAGCTTTTATAGAACTGTCATTTCAAAAAGAAGTGATGCGCTTTGGTGTGATTTGCTGGTCCTCACCATAAGTCTTCTCATCCTCTCTTTCTCGATTCTCTCAGTCTCCTTCTTCTGTTCCCGCTCTGTGTTGGTGTGCCAGTTGGCAATAGCTCTGGTGAGCTTCTGGACTTTACCGGACACGGAGCGGTGATACTCTTTGAAGTCCTTAGCATGCTGAAGAATGCTATTGAGATATTCCTGAAAAATGTCATAAAGCTAGTTGAAGGACAGATACTATCTGAACAACGTGGCACACTAGAAGACATCATTAAGCAATACAAGACTCCACTTTCTTTGTCAGTTTGCTATAGATTTATGATGGATTCATTTCAATGTGCAGGGACTGACTGATGCTGCTGTCTTATTGTCTGACAAGAGTGAAATGTATTTTGGATGTGGATGTCTGCTGCTGACTGTTTTGTTTCCTCGTCTTAATCTTAACTGTCAGCTGCAGTTTCTAAGGCTTCCATGGCAATTTTCACAAGTCGAACAACTCGTGGTGGGAAGCAGTGTTACTGCTGTAGCCATTCAGTACTGAAACTACACTAACTTTGTTCCTACGTCTTGAACCACACCTCTGTGGTATCATTATAAACACTCTAGTGCAGATCACCTGATGTTTCTGTCTGCGTTTCTTTTCCTGCTCCAGCTTCTGCTGCTTTTCCAGCTTCTCAGTCATGCGTGCCTCCCTCAGCGTCTGCCGCTTGCTGCGCCTGTAAGCCTTTGAGTTGAGGGCCGTCTCCAGGGTCGTGTCTCGCCTCATGCATGCCACCACGTCCTGCCTCAGCTGGAGATATGCACAGGTTACACATCAAATCTAGGCCTAAATCAATACTGCTGAGATATTGAAAGTTATCTTATTTTAAAACATGCCCTCAACCCCTTCTTTAAATGTTTCCTGTGTCTTCACTCTTCACAACCTTAAATGCCTAGACATCAATTGAAAGTACATTTTATAATCTCATTATTATGAAGGAAAAAAAATCTATTTAACATCACTCTTGTAACCTAGTCTTAAAATAGTCTATAAACAAATGTCTCTGGGCAGAAAACTAACACCTACTGTGTGGACACAAAGACCTTGAGCCAAGGGTAAATGGAATGCATTTACGTGTGCTTATAGCAGTGCAAATACAGTATCAACAATAAAAACAGTTGAGTCTCTTCCCCTCAAACATGGGTCATTGCAGGTAGTTTATTTATTGGTACAGTGTCCCACTGAACATTAAAACACGGCAGCTTTTGTTCACCTGCCGCTGGAAGTTAAGCAGCCGCAGGGCCTTGAGCTCCACTGTGGCTTTGGTCCTCAGGTCAGGAGGGAGGGAGCCTGGCAGACTTTCCAGTTCCTGGATACGATGTGCAATCCGAGCCTGCAATCTGAATGATGACATGAAGTCAATGTGCAGCAAGTGTAGTGAGCTAGACACACCATAGAAGTTAATGCCATGCAAGTGGTATTTTGCATTGGTACTGTAAATGATGTAGTTAATTCAAAAATACAGTAGAATAACAACATTAAATAATGAGTCTCAAAATGAAAAATGCCCACTTTGATCAATGGCTGTTTTTAAAGGTGCTATATAAATGAACTGCTATAGCTTTTGCTGAATGATTTAATGTCATAAGTTATAATGACAGGAGCTGTTTATGGATTAAATGTGCAGTACTTTCTGATGAGATGGATGATAAATACCTGTACTCTCTCTCCTGCAGGATCCCCACTGGGTCCAGGCCCTGGGGCTTCTGGACTGGCGTGATGCGGTTCTGCTTCTGCTGCATCTGCAACATGGGGGATACCTGCTGTCCAGGGGGCTGGGGGGTCACTGAGCTGCCTGGCATAGGCCCAGCTGGCACAGCAGCGGCCTGAGGTGGTGCAGGGGATGGGCGTCCACTCCCAGCAGGGGTGAGGTGCTTCTGAGCATTGGCTTGATTTTCACCGCCTTGACCTGGAGAACAAAGGAAGAAGGAAACTGTACTTGGGTCTGAATGACAAATAAAGCAGGTGCTCCTGATGCACAGGCGTCCATTTCCTTCCACAACAACAATGGGAATACCCTCCATCCATCCATCCATTTTCTTCCGCTTATCCGGGACCGAGGTGTTCCCAGGCCAGCCGAGAGACATAGTCCCTCCAGCATGTCCTGGGTCTTCCCCGGGGCCTCCTCCTGGTGGGACATGCCTGGAACACCTCCCTAGGAAGGCGCCCAGGAGGCATCCGAAACAGATGCCCGAGCCACCTCAGCTGGCTCCTCTCGATGTGGAGGAGCAGCGGTTCTACTCTGAGCTCCTCCCGGGTGACCGAGCTCCTCACCCTATACCCCCAAAAATAATGGCACACCACTTTGTCTAAGCACAAAAGTTAAAAACCCTTCCACCAGGTCAGCCTTCCTCTGAATCCTGAGGAAGACCTGTGTGCTGTCAATACAAACAAAGCAGTGTGCCATCACTTCTGGAGAGAATCTTCCCCTTTCTTGAGGAATATGCACAACTGTATTAAATACACATGGATTTAAAGTAAAGGTAATTAATGCCCACCCTAACTGGCACAAAAATAGTCTGTAACATTTTTAGCCTGGAAACAACACGTTCTGCTCGTACGTCCATAGGCATGTCAGACATTTTGGTCAACTATCTTGGGGCGTGAGCACTCTGATTTCCTACATGGCAGATGCCACAAGGTGTATACATTTTGGGCTACGTATAACATATTGCAGGACATTTTACCATACTGTCCAGCTTTATCATTCCAACATGTGTAAGCTATAAAACAGGAATTTTGTATGAACTCTAACAAATAATTAAAAATACGTGATCCACTTGCAAGGTAAAATGTTTACCAAGTAATCGCTACCTGTGATTGATGCAGCCGGTTTGCCACTTGTGGGGTGGCATTCTTAAAGAGCTACCGATGATAGGGATGGTTCATGGATGAATAAATTCCCTCATCTCTGGCATAATATCTAATGTTTATAAAAATATTTTTTAATACAAAAGCTTGCTTCAAAAGCTTGGAAATTAAAGAATAAAGTTTTACTGCCACCCAGAGAAAAAAAGAACTGGAAAGAGAAGCTTTCAGCTGGATGGAGCTGTCCAGATGACCAGCAACATATGCAAATTGAGTTTCAGGACAGAAAAAATGTGGTCTTTGAAAGCTAGTGCTGTTGCACTGTAGGCCAACCTGGGATTGCAACACTTTGCATTATATCCTGTGCAGCTTCAAAGAATTTGCTTAATGGTTCTTTCACAGAGAATCGGATGTAAGACATCACATCAAACAGTCAGGTGTAACCTGGAGTGGGTCATCATGCGTGGGATATAAAGGTGCAACATAACTCAGAGCTAATGCAGCTCAACCGGTCTACCATATTATGCAATCGTATACACTTGTACGGTACTTACCATCAGACCAAGGCTTGGGTACGCTGCTTTGATTGTGTCCTTGCATTGATGGGGTCGGGCAAGGGCTTGACTGGGGTCCACCCATAGATGCCATTGGCATACCTTTCAACAGAGTAAGTTTTTTTTATTATACCTCTGTCTAGCTATATGGAGCACTTCTGCATTTTCAGTTTGTAAGAGATTATTCCTCAGCCTGTTTTGTGATCCCAGCCCATAACGTGAATCTGGGATGGGATGGTAGCTAGAGCTGGAAATGCTTTTATTTTCTTGTTTACTTGCTGTTTGTTTTTTGTAATTAAGAGAAATTATACATATGAACAGTTTCCAGTTTCTAAATTTGCTGCTTTTCTCTATTATTCACCAAAAAATGTGGTTTTTCCCACGAAAAACATTTCTGTCACCAGAAATAATTATTTGGATAATTATTATAATTATTTGGATTTGAGAGGTTTCCGGCCACGGTTACGTGTCCATTCACTGCAGCCGGCACATTACTGGTGCTGGGTTACGTCAGCTGTCAGGTGTGGATGCTTTCAGGCCAGATCTTGGCCACGCCGAGATATAAAACCTCCATGTTTGGCAGTGGCCTGGCCCAGATTTCATGGAGAGCACAGAGCACTCATATTAAAGTACCTAATGCATTCAGAACGGTTCCATTAAATCACAAACTCACACAAAAAATACAATACTAAGTCACATTTGTCTTTAAACCTTGATCTTAAGAGACCTTGCAGTGTAATAAGCAAATCCCGTACAATATGGATTCACTTGCTCATAAACAGAAACCCAAAGTATCAAAATAGCCTGTTTGTATTACTGTAAAACTGTATCTTCTTACCAGGAGGCCTGTTGTAAGGACTAGCACCAGGTGCCTGCTGCTGCTGCTGCTGCTGTTGCTGTTGCTGCTGTTGCTGCTGCTGTTGTTGCATTGTAGGTAGGCTCCTCTTGCCCTGAACAGCTAGTTGAAGGTTTTCAGGCAGTGGTTGCCCACGGCCCAGGATCTTATAGGCCAGGATCTGAGCTCTGAGCTGCTGCAGTTGGACCGGACTGAAAGCCGAAGGGCCCCGCCCCATGTTGGGCATGCCCACTTGAGGATCCATGGGCATCATGGGGCCTGACTGTGAGGGAGGCATGTGGGGTGGTGTGGGTCCCCCACCACCACCTCCTGACATGGGGCTAGAAGCATGCTCATGGACACCCATGGGTGATGGATGGGGGGACATGTATCCTACAGCAGACAGGAAGGTCATTTAATAATTTTACAAAGACAAAATTCCCATTAGTCTTTTTAAAGCAGTAGTTCCCAACCTTGGGGTCAGGGGCCACCAAAAGGTTCATAAAATAATAATCTATGTGGTCACATGATTATTAACAAGACAGAACTGCAAAAAATACATAGTTAGTTGTATGCCACCATTACAAAACTGGGTTATTTGTTTCAGACCTCTCTCTCTCGCTAATATTTGCTTATTTTCAATTGATGACAGGATTATTCTACTTCTTCAAACCTATGAGAAGTATGTAAATAAAATAGTTTAAGAAGGAATAATCATGATTTGGTCGATCAGGTTATACTCTGTAGACATATGCAACATGTGACTGGCTTAATACTGACAAGCCAAAAGGTTTGGAACCACTACCAAAGTATTAATGACGTTTCTGATGCTACTGAGCAAAAAAAATTGTCTTAGTACAAATGTATTTTAAACAGTGACACTTAATCTTGCTTGCTTGGAGAGCTTATTGCTTTTAATTTCAGCACTAAAATACCTTGGCTGTGCTGGTCCATGGGACTCTGTGGAGGCCCCATACCACTGTGCAGAGATCTCATCCCCACACCTTTCATGTGACCAAAGTGCATCACATCTGCCATGGTCTTGTCATTCATCCCCTCCATAGGCTGCAAATAGGAAATAAAAATAAATAAATCAGAACTAAGATTGCTCCTATTTTTATATCCAACACTTTGTGGGGGACTGTAATGAAAATAGTATGCCATTCAACAAACCGACTCATAAATTGTCCATACCACTGAGATTCAAAATACTGCTCTTACCTCTTGCACAAAGCAAATCCATGTCTCTTTCTATTCATATTAGGTCATAACTCTATCAAAAGGTGATCAGTGTGCTAAAGAGGTAGACTAACAACTGGTTATGTAGCTATATTTCATAGGGGCTGCATGTCAACACACCCTAGCTAAAGGCACAGCTAAATATCTCAAAAGAAGATGATAAAACTGCCAGTTCTAGATTGAACACATTCTCTGACTGTGGGGAAAGTAAACTTTTGTCTAGTCTGATGTCTTAGTTATTAATGTCTTTTATATATCAAGACATCTGCAATGTGACAATATACAACTGAAAATATATTTCAAAATGAAAAAAACCTGTCCTCACATAAACTGCGTTATGCAGTGTTTCTAAATAACCTTAAATGTATTTTGGTATTTGTATACTGCAATTTATTGCTAAACATGCAACATGAGCACCTAGACCAATCTGTAACAAGCCAGTATTGACAGATACAGTATCTGTCTGACCCATGTATTAGTCAAATAATCAGATATCCCATTAAAATACTGAACAATAACACCTAAGCCTTTTGGAGATGTCACAGTGACACTTTATTAAAACACTTGTGTAGCACTGACACCAACAGGCACTGAACAGTCCACTGTACCTTGTGCATAGGATACATGCTGTCCTGAGAGTAATCGCTTTGCCCCTGGCCCTGCATGCCATGAGGTGCATTAGGTGTTCCAGGTCCAGGACTGGGTCCCATCATACTGTGAACAGAACCTGGTGAGGGGTCCGGTCCAGGGCTGGGGCCCAAGATGGGCCCTGGGGATAGACCTGCCCCCGGAGATGGGCCAGGATGGGACATACCACCTGATGCGTCTGAAGGGGTGGACATCTACTGAACTGCTGGAAGGATACCAGACAGCTGCAGGAAAAAGGAAGGACATAATATTAATGCCATGCAAACAATTCAAGTCTAATACCAACATAAAATCGTATGTATTTTAGTTTTTTAGAGGTTAAAAATGTCTGCTATTTTCTTTTTAGAACAGCAAATGTAATGCATTAAAGATTTTAAATAATTCTTATTATTTAAAAATTTAAAATTACCAGTGGGTTAAATCATCTTCTCTGTGGCAGTGTCAATAAAAACATAACAATGATTCCCTTTATTTCTTAAACTTTATTTAACAGCATATCAGTGTGTTTTTCTAGCATTTTAAGACAAAATAAATCAGGATGCATCCCAGGGGTTCTGGCATGTGCCATATATTGTAACTGGCCTTTGCTGCATACAAATCTCCTCAAAGAATACTTAAATCATAGGAAAATCTTCATAAAAGCAGTGTGCATTGTAAGATCTGACATTTATTTAAATTTATCTTGCTGTAAAAAATAAATAAACCAACTTTCAAGCCTTATCAGAAAAGCCCTAAGTAACAAAAGTGACATGCACTCACAACATAACTTTGCTGTACTGAGCAAAGGTTTTAAGCACTTCGGACATCATAAAAGCAGTGTGCATTGTAAGATCTGACATTTATTTAAATTTATCTTGCTGTAAAAAATAAATAAACCAACTTTCAAGCCTTATCAGAAAAGCCCTAAGTAACAAAAGTGACATGCACTCACAACATAACTTTGCTGTACTGAGCAAAGATTTTAAGCACTTCGGACATTTAGATTCTTATCCATCACATAATACCATCAGAGCAGCGTCTGTTCAGTCCCAAATTAATTCTGCAACATGACAATGAGTCCAAACATACATTCAGAGCCATAAAGAACTATGTTCAAAGACAAGAAGAACAGGGAGCCTTGCAACAGATGGTCTGGCCCCCACAGAGCCCTGATCTCAACATCATGGAGTCAGTCTGGCATCACAAGAAGAGTCAGAGGACACTAACAACTGAAATCCACACAAGAACTGTGGCAGGTTCTCCAAGGTGCAAGTGTACCAAGGAGAGCTGGTGCATCCTTGTACTTTTAGTGCCTGAAACATTTGCAGTATTGCACATTGCAGACACAGAGCTGCTGTGTGTGGCCTACAAAACCTAATGTTAACACATACAGTACCCAACTTCTGTGGTTATCATTGCCATTCTAGCACAAATCGGACTGACCATCTTTATGTGTTAAACTAGAAGCTGTTAATCTGTTACTTTCCGCTGTCAGACCTCAGAGATATAGCTGCACCTAAACGTGTAACATGACTGTGTCTAATCTCGGATCTTCTAGAGTAACGTTAAGGTTATCAGTACATTACTATCACCGCTGTCACCACATTTCTGGCAAAAGTAACGTTTGAAAGAAAAAGGCGTTGAAACAGACGTCCAAATAAACCTATTAACAATCAGATGCTTAATAATACACAATAACATTAGAGCCGATATAGCTAGGCTAGCGTTAGCGTTACATCGTTGCTCTGTGACAGTTAGCTTGGTAACTATCACTCTGTAGAAGTAACTCTGATTGGATCATGGCTTCCACAAACCTGGTGGCCATCACGGATAAGCAGACAAAATCAAAGTTTACACGAAAGTCAAGCTCCTGGCATGATCTTAGGAGCAGTTTCAGAAACAAAATGAAACTTTAATATTCAATTTAGAAGCACATAGTTTCGAAGGACAAATATATGGGATGTTTTTAGGCTATTTGTTTCGCTCGACCGTTGAAGAAGTTGGCTAACAGCTAGCTGCCGATAGCAATTAGCTTGCTAGCTAGTTAGTCCGGTTACAGGCTCTTCAGCTAACAATCTATGTTCATGTCAGAAAGTTTGGACAGTTAGCACTACGCTGAGTCGCTCCTTGTAAGTGTTTATTAAATACGAAGCACCTTACCTTTCGGCTGAACTGAAATAACACACAATTAGGTGGAAAATATTAATGTTTCTTCAGAATATGACTGCTGTCCATAAGTTCACTCCCACTCTGTATTGTTTTGCTGACATATTGAATTTTTTTCTTGTTGCGCTATTACTGATTTGTCAATGTCACAGGAAATCCCGCCCACTTCACAAACTGATTAGCTGGATTACACGTCAATCATTTTATCTGTTCTTTGGGTGTGTATGTATCTTGTAATCATTGCTGTAACTTTGTGTGGCCCAGAGTGCAAGCAAGTCGATTATACTCTTATAAAAGTTTACTACAAACTTGGCGACTTTGTTTGGGACTTCAACCAAGACATCTCTTACAAACTGAAACACATGTTTAATACTCTGATATGCAGCACTAAAAAAATATGTTTTATGCGCTAGAACTAAACCCTCCTTCCTGCTTTTTTCTCGTTGCCTTAACTATTGAGCTTAACATTTACCTATTTGTTAGTTACATATATACAGCACTGGTGGAATAAACAAAGTAGTATTTTGAGAGCTGGACAAAATAACGTTAGAGCTACATGGGGAGCTATTTAGATGGAAATGCAGAGGCTAAAATACTGTAAAGCATCTGCAGTAAATGTGGTCATCTGTGCAGCCCTTGAAATGAACACAAGATGGCAGCAGCCACCAGCAGGAGCCTCTGCTGCTCCTGGCCTGCAGGGGCGCTGGTCATGAATTACCACAGATCACATCTAAACACTGAACTAACATGTCAAGTCCAGAATGATTTATGCTAACCCACATTTACATACACTAACTTAGTAAGTGCAATATTGTGGAGTTTCCATGCAAATAATACACACGGTTAGTCAAGCTACATTTGCATCCTTATGATATAAGAAACTTTATTTTGTTTTCATTATGAAAAGGTGTGTTTACTGGACACTTGTTTGTTTAAACTCAACAGAGCAAATATGTTTTTTCTACATTGTATAATTCATAATTTGTCTACAATTACATCAAGAGTATCTTATCCAAATAAAGTAAAATGAATAATATAACTAGGATATATCCTGTTGGAAATATGTCAGTATTCATAATGTTTCTCGTGGATCATTTCCACACCTGCGGGTCAGATTTTCAAAATCACACAAGGATATAAATTATTTTAATGCCCTGTTGGCCTTCTCTAATACACTTAAACACCACTCGATGCTGTGGAACAAGTACTGCCAGAGCTTTAGTGAAGAGAAGAAATGTGAATATGCTGGAGAAAATAGTGTTTGTCCACAGACATTTCACAAATAAAATGAGGCCTGCATTGACAAAATTAATGCCTTTTTGGGCATATGTTCAGCTTTATCCCATTGAATTTCAGAAATAAAGCAATAAATATCAAAAATTGATAGTGTTTAAAACCCAACAAATACATTTCTGAGTGATGACACTCTGATGACCTTGTAAGACATTCAAAGCACTCCATAGTGACAGCCCATCATTTGAATACCTGACAGATCAATAAACAAAGCAATAAACAAAGCCACACATTTAAACTCTAATTCGAGCTTCCCCCCCTCAACAATTCTGTCTTTTCTTATGTGCCTCCATAAAGGATGTGCACAGGGTTCCTGAATGTAAATTTTACACAAATAAACAAACCTAATTAACTTTGCAGGTAAAACCGCCGCCCCCTTTAGATTCACTGAGCCAGGAAAGGGCTCGGCCACAGTCATTTGGCAGTGAAAAGACTAGTGGTTGTGGCTTCCATTCACCTTGAACCCCCCTGTAAAAGGCTCCGGTGAATCATAGGCGTGACATTTTATTCAAAGTCTAAGGGTTTTTAAATGGATGAGCTGAACAATGAAATACTTATTCAGAGATGCAAAGAAGGTCCCTTGAAATCTTCATCCTTCTCCTATAATACATGATTTTTCTTCCTCCAGTTGTATGTTGAACAGCAAAGTGGAAACATTTTAACCCTCAGAATGTATCTTCATGTCGAGGACACCACTATATGCGGCAAGAAATAATACTGAAACTAAACTCTTAAGTTTTTATCTTTTACATTTTGTTTTTACCTCACTTTTAAACTCCAATTCATCTCAGTAGAGCAGTACTATAATTAGCCAAATTACAAATTGGTTTAACAACAGAATATAACTCAGTAGCTTCACTTTCCATTAGTTTGCTTTAGCTGAGGCTGGTTTTTATTACTGGTCCATACTGGAGTAAAAATACTTGGGTCTTAAAATAAACTTCTCACATATATCTTTAATAATACTTATGATTGCTTTAATTACAGTTTGTGTGTGTGAGGGCTGCTCTTTGCGGCTGATGCTTCCTGCTATTACATCTTGTACAGTATATACTATTAAGTAAATTATTCTCAGGTCACTCACAAAAAGATCTTGACCTCAATAAAATTTTATACAGGTACACTGACCAGTTTAAAAGAGTTCAGAGTGTAACAAAGACGTAATTCTGTTCATTTATAGAGCAGTCATTTAGATAATTTGCTGGTTACTGCATTATTGGCAGAAATAACCTGCTTTTCAACATTTCAAAACACTATGAAATGCTGACATTGAGTTTTTTGGGCCGTGTGAACACAACACTTTGGGCAGCTTTTAATCAAGAACTGATGTTCTTTTTGATACTTTATGCAATGAATGACAAATTATTTTACTGATTAATTTCTGCAAAGTAAAAACAAAATACTTAATTACAATCATCACATTTAATTGTTATTTTATTTGTATATTTGACAGGAACAGTGCTGAAAAAGATCTTTTAATGATTTTTACTTGTTGGCCCTGGCCAGACATAAAAAAAAAAAAAATCCCCAAAATAAAACAAATGACTTAGCTTACATCTATGTACACAAAATACTAAATAAGCACAAATTAGTACAGTACATTTCTACCAATAAAAATGATTACACATAGCAGGTAGTTACATTCCATACAATAAATACTGCAAGGACAGGAATAGCACTGATCACGACAACAAACAAGTGAATATGAATATACTGAATGTACAATATAAATGTATATTGTACATACTCGTACTCCATAAAGTTATAAATGATGCACTGAGTAACATTTAGTCAATAGTCTGTTTTGTTCCCCATAAACGTCTTTCTGTCTTTTAAGTGAAGACCTTAAAAAACAAACAAACAAAGCAGCTGATTTAAATAAACCACCAACTTTGAAACACAAAAAAACAAGACTATGAATAAACATGATGAAAAAGATTCACTGACAAATCTTTGTATAATAAGGGATAAGGATAATCACCTTTATTTGGCCAAGCATGTTACACACAAGGAAGCGAGGAAGCCATCTATGGCGTCAACTCAACTGATGGCTCTAACCATCAGGGGCAACGAGGGGGGTTCAGTGTAGATAGATAGATGTGTAGATAAATAGATAGATAGAAAACATTATTAATATCCAATGGGGAAACCTGTTTGGTCACCATTTGCACAATAAACAACACCACCAACAACAGACAAACAAACTAGGATGAGGAAAAAACCGCACCCAACAATAAGTAAACAAATCCCAGGACAAAGTGGAGTTCTACTCCGGAACTGGTCGAGTTAATCTTCATTTATTAAATGATATTTGTATTCAGTCATATTTAAGAGCTTCCCATCAGATAAATGGACTTGCCTTTGCACTGACAGTAGTTTTACTGTATAAACACCAGGCAGACACACACACACACACACACAAACACTGTACTTATGCACATGCACTGTGGTGTTATCTACAGGTGTGTGCAAACAAAGGGTGTGTTATAATTAGTTTTACATGAGCCGCATTTGGCAGCGAGTTGTTTGCTTTTTTCTCTGTGTTATCTGAGAGTCCCATTTGAATAACCAATGCTTACTTTGTGGTGCACTTATTTTATTTCTGAGTCAGATAATAGAGTGTGTTTAAACAGAGAAGAGAGGCGGCATCAGAATAAGAAAGGTTTAGGCACGAATGTTACAGACTACATTAGGTTTGTCGCTGCTGCTTCTATTAGAATTTTTACTAGGACTTCTAGTTTTCAGTGCAGACAAATTATTATTGATATTAGTGGCACAAATGAATTTGTCTTCTTCTTATAATAAAAATAAATGGAATTCAGTCTTTATTGATTTTATTTATTTATTTAGTTTTTATGCCTGTAACTTTCTGGTCTTTTCCAGGCTTTCATTTTAAAAAAAACCCTATTTGTCAACAGAGCAAAATCGCATGTCACCATTCACCAAAGTTGACCTTGACAGGTTGCACTGATTCACTTTGTCTTCCTTCCTTTTTACTTCTCAATGATCTTCACTATTATCACTGTAAAAGAGGTGGTTTCATCACTTTTTATAGCAGTGATCATAACGATAGCACCTTTAAAAAATAAGATAGTAGTTTCTTCCTATTGTTCCATGACATTCTGAAGCTATTGATGTTTTAGGTGTGTCTGTTAGTCCTCTCCAAAATTACAAGAGCAATTCACATTCACACAAGCTGCCCAGGTTTGTTTCCCCCAGTTGTTGTGTTGTCTCAGCAAATGACTTGCTGAACAGCATTCTGTCCAGCTGGCTGCCTGCTCTCAGCTTTACTTTACCCCCTGGCCCTCGAACCAGTTTTATTTCTCTCTTCAAGTGCTTCTCATGAAAGAAAAACCTTTATGGGCAGGTGCGTTGTGTTCCCCTCTATCACTCCACTCTCAGTTTCTGCCTGCTGGTGCTCAATTTGTGAGAGCCGCTTCGAGCGCTGCCGGGAGCCCAGCATCTCGTCTGGAGGAATGGCATTGAGATCTTTTTCCAAGATGGTGCTGGGGTCATGACGGAGGCTGAGAAGAGAGGAAATGCTGTCACAGGAATCCTCTTTGTAGTTGCCTGTGCTGCAGGTGTTCTGCCATTCATTGTTATAGCACAGTGTTTAGTGTTACAACCTGCCTGACATCTGGCGGCCTGGCTGGACCGAAGCAGCAGCAGCATAATGATTAGGGACAACGCTGCCTGCTAATGCATTACACATCAGCACAAATGTTTATTATTAGCGGATGATGTGGAAGCATTCTGCACAGCCAGTTCACTAATGTCACAGAACATTTGTAATTTGTTGTAAATAAATGCCAACTTGGTTTTGTGCTATCAAAAAATCTAAATGTCAGACAAAATACATGTTTTTTCTGTCCTCCAAAATGAAATAATTGTTCTCCCGGTGACACCCCTATTGGCAGGACAATGTGTTTTGTTGATGCTTTTAAAAAGGCAAAAATAAAAGTTTTCTTATCTGATGCCATATTTTAAAAGTTTGGTTAGATTTTAGTACAGAACTGACTCAGCTAGGGCTTGACTTGTGGTTAAGGGTTAAAGGAAACCTGAGTGGAAGTAGGAAGCTGGAAACACAGTCTCCTTTCTCTAATTTCTAAACAACATGAGTCACAGAAAACGATCAGGTCAGTGTTTGTTAAAACAAGACAACTGACTGGAAGACAGTCCCTACAGAATGATTCAGCATTTGCTGTTCAAAGCAAAAGCTCTAATAAGTCTCACAAATTACCGAGGTCCTCTTGCACAGGACATGATGTGTTTTACAGAAGCAAAAGTAGCAAATAATCACACAGGCTACTGCAGAACTTGCAGCAGTATCGGCAGCTTCCTTGACTCAGCCATGACCATATTAAGAGAGATGGCCACAGTGCCATCATCCAGTCTTGCAGCCGTTTTGTCCACCTTGGCCTCAGCCCCAGACTTTAAGGGCTTCTCTAAGTTTCACAAGCCACCAGACCTCTCTGTGCTTGTTGCATTTGAAGCCCCGAAACGTCAAATCTTCTTTTAGCACAAACAGAAAGAAAGTCCCAGAAGTCGGTTAACTGACAGGGAATTTCTGAAAAGTGCAGTGCACAAAATTTAGAAGAAATTTTTAAACAGTTCAAAGTCAGTAGAAGCAAAGAGTCACTGAACATTCTGCTGTTACTTCTTAAACTACATCTTCTGAAACATGTCTGTTAATGACATCTGTAATGGAGCTGTGTCCTGTTCTTTCAGCACGAGTTGGACGAAACAGATGAAGCTGGGCACAATGGTCAGTTTGACTCCTTCCACCCAAATGTGCTTCCAACTCTTTCAACTTGTAGCAGGCATGAAGCTGAAAGTGCAAAAGCAGCATGTGTTTTGAACTTGTCACAGTGTTTTG
Organism: Monopterus albus; assembly: GCF_001952655.1. Classification (NCBI taxonomy): domain Eukaryota; kingdom Metazoa; phylum Chordata; class Actinopteri; order Synbranchiformes; family Synbranchidae; genus Monopterus; species Monopterus albus. Next base: position 229,662 of record NW_018128265.1, on the reverse strand, counting down.
AACTTGTCACAGTGAATGGCTGCAGCTCAGGGGGGGGGGGTGCCTGAATACCTGCCCACCATCAGAGCTGGGTGAGCATCTGTGAGCTGTTAAAATCACTTCATCTTAAGCACATCCACAGGAGAAGGGTTAGTGGTGTTAAGGTGTAAAGAATATACAATATGTCTGTATTTGTAAAGGAATGTGTCTGTCGATGTTTGATTGTTCAGCGTTGAAGAAGAAAGTGGGGGTTTTTTGCTGGCAGTTCCTCTTTGATCTGGTGCAGAATGATCACACAAAGAGCTCAGGAATTGTATATCATGGTGTGTGTGGCATGCTGGGACTAATTGCCTGCTTCCACTTACAAAATTTAGCGTGGAACCCTAGTGATGGGTAATTTTAGTAGAATGATGTTCCATCCCTAAATCACTCACAATGGCATCACTGAAGCAACTCTTGACTGTTCAAATGGATACAATTCAAACAGAAAGTTGTTTGTGTTTGGTAAAAATAAGACTACTTGTGAGGTCAAACTGTTTTCCTGCTGTTTTCCTGGCAGTGATTTGGGTGTGAGGCGTCAAAAGTCAAAGATCAACCAGTCTGTAGTAGCACAGCTCTGTCCAGTATGAACTTTTAAAAACTCCTCTTTACCAGCAGTTTTTTTACCTTTCATAAAAATTTTCCAACCAGTTTACACTTTAACTTTTCCCACAACCATACACATCTGTTAAACACTGCTGTAATTGTCCCTAAACATTTAATTTCTTAAAACTGACTATTTGAATATTAAAAAAATTCATTTTGTCCTGCAAATCCACATCTCTGATTTACAACTGAACTCTCAAACATTTTAAGCCAAATTTCCATCCATAGTTTGCTAAATTTTTTAACTTTTTAGAAAATTATCAAAAAGTAAGGGTGCCATTAAATCACAGCAGAGATGACTTAATCAAAAGAGCACCCATCAAACACAAGTGGAAACCTCCGAGGCTGAGAGACAAAGCCAATGCAGGTGTTAAAACCTGCAGTTCCTCAAACGGCCACCGGACTCTGGCTCCATAAGGGAGTCAAAAACAAGGTTCCCCATAGACTTCATGTTTAAATGTCAAACTTCACAGCAGAAATAAACATGTTTACAACCTGGCATAAAAAAAACAGTGTTGGTCTTTATAGCTAATTACCCTTTCCATGACAACTGTACAGCGGGAGAATTTATTTATATGATTCACCTGTTTAAGTTGTACTGAGGCTAAAAGTTATGCATAATTAAGGGCTTAGCCACACAGTGACAGGCAAGAGGGCCCCGCCACAGGTTGCTAGCTGCTAGCTGTCTAGTGAGCTCCACTCACACCCATTTTTTTGATTAATCAGAGTTTGACTACCAAGATGGCGACAGCCAGCAACTGTTACAGCCACGTTTTCTGCCTTGGTCTGAGTTTGTAAAGTAAACTCTGACATTCATTACAATGAAGGCCAAAACTGTTTAAAAGTTGAAAAGCAGCTTTTTGAAATGATCCCTGGAACAGACAGAGAGAATGTCTGTGCCACAGCGCATCAGTCTGTAAAGATCAGAGATCCTCTGTTCGACCATCTTGACAGATATGATATATTGCAGTATTATGTGTTGTATTTTCTCATGGGTTTAGACTTCTACGTCAGCTCAGTACCATCTGTGCACTGAACAGTCCATCATGTTTCAGTTGTCCGTCTGACTCTGGGTTGTTTGCTTCTGTTTATAGTGTTTTTATCGTTTCTTTTTGCCTTGGATTTGGAGGTTCTAGCTTAGAACCTCCAAATCCATCAAAACACTATCAAATTAAGTACACACTTTCGCCAATTTAACAACAGATGTGCAGCATTTAGAAAATGCAGCAAATACTGAAAACACAACCAAGTACACAAAATCTGCAAACGGTAGACGCTACAATGGAAATAGGGGATGCAAAAGAGCGGCAAACTACGTGGAGTTACACTTGTTGATTAAATTTTGATTAGTGAAGCTACTCAAGTTGACCTTACATTAGTAGCGATGGTCAGATGAAGCCTCATAAATGTAGGTGTCAAGGTGTCCCAGCCAGTAGTTTCACCAAAAGGTTCAGCTGACATCTGACATCTAGTGGGCTAATGTGTTAGCCCATATCCACTAAAGGCATTTTATCATCAGCCATCAGCTTAGGTGTCCTACTCATGGACAAGGGCAAATGTTTTCCATGTTTTTGATACATTTCTGTGATAGCACCAGTGCTGCTGAGTGATGCCAGAAGCACTCCTGTTTCTAACTATTTTTCTCATATAATAATTGTTACCAATGTTATTTACTATATATTAGTGTTTGTATTGTTTATTGCTCACTGCATCAAACTATAAAGTGAAGAGTGCCACGTTGGTGATTCAGTGAACTTATAAACTCACTTTGTATTGCGTATTATTATTATTAGACATTTATACAGGTCATCACTTGCTGTAATGCACACCGTTCTTATCAGAGTTACTGTGTAAGTAGAAGATGGTGCATGTTTTCTCAGCCCCATTTGACAGGTTTCAAGGCTTAACCCATTACTGAGGTAACGACAGATGTGTTTTTGACAAATGGGATCATGCATTGCCTTCAGATGCATCAGCCTTCATCTTTTCAGTCGAGACTCAGCTCTCACTTCGAGAGGACAATACGAGAGATAAGTGTTTAGTTGTTGAACTCAAGTCTGTGGTATTTCCCCTGGCACTGCAGCCCATTGACACTGACAGCAACGGCAGCCGCCCTGTGCTGCAATTAACATGTGATTCCTCTACTCACAAAGGGCTTGTCAAAGTGCCACGCCTCTCTCCTCTCAGGCCTTTCACAATACAAATCCCCTCGCCATTCTCTGGACTGCAGTTAAAGGTGCTCGGCTCACATTCAAAAGGCTTTTTCCCTTCTCTCTGTCGTAGCACGTGTGTATGTAACTTTTTCACCCTGGACAGGAATCTTGTGATAACTTGTTGTCGTTCACAAACAGACCGGCCTGTCATATTTATCAGGCTTATGTTTTGTTATGGTATTAAGTATGGCCGACCTTCACTGTCCTGAGTGGAGTCAGTGATGTTCAAGTGTGAGCCGATGTGCTTTGCTCTGTTAGCCGACTTTTGTGTTTTCATTCAAGCCAGTTTTGAAAACATTTCTTATTATCAGTGGTGAAAAACAACTGAGTAATCTGTACTATAGTTTAGATGACCATTTCCATTTTATGCAACTTTACATTTAAACACTCATAGTGAAATATGTACTAGTTACTCTGTGGTGGTTTTAGCTATGGATAATTAGACCTGTAGTCAGGTGGAAGCTGGGCTGGGAATGACATGATTCCATCAAACTCTGAGTCCTCAGAATAAAAACTGGATGAGCTGCACCACCCCAACAGGTACAACAGCATAAACACAAAGGTAAAGGAGATGTCAGACACAAAACAAATTAAGGTGACATAGGTGGAAACACAAGTGCAATACAGTATTTGTCTGTGAAATGTAATGAAGCCGAAGTATAAAACGGCAGAAAATGGAAATACCAAACTAAAATACAGTACTTGACATGTATTACAGTACTTAAGCACAGTACTTGAGTAAATGTATTTAGTTACTTTGCCCCTCTGCTTCCCTCATTTCCTATAAGATCTCAAATGTCTCCCATCCAAACACAGGTCATAAATGCTCAGCCAAGTCTGCCCAGATCTGCAGCCCCAGTTCCTACTGTACTGTAGCTTAACCTGGCAGCTAGAAGGTATGAGCCAAAGTGCTTGTCAGCTGGTCACACATTTGTTTCAAAATGCAGCCGAGCTTGGCAACACTGCAAACAGCTGCTGTTCAATAGGAAACATCTTGGGATCCCACTTCTGTACCCCATTTGGCTTTGACTGCTTCTGCTCCCAGTCGACCATGTTGCTGCAGTAATTAACCACTATGTAAATCAGACCAGACAGCAGCAGGTCAGGAGGTCACAATTCTAATTTTGCTGTTTACATTTGCTCACATTTCCATAGCCCCGTTTTTAACTGCCAAATATAAATAAATTAATACAAATCCAATGGTGTAGTATTTGTGACGTAACTCTCGTTTGCCCTCATTTACATCCTGCACTGCCATGAAGCTGAGCCCTGCATCAGTCATGCGCTTTTAAAGTTTTTAAACTATACATGCAGACAACCACATGATCAAACTCCCACGAAAACTTCAAAAGTAGAACCGTCTGTTCCATTTCATGGAGAAGTTATTTATGATGGTGTCATTTGTAATACATTCAAAGCCTGTATTAGCCTGCTATTCATCCCCTGACAGGTTTCCACTGAACTCGGTGTTACAGTGGTGCTCGTCTGAAAAGAAAACGCTCACACGTGAACTGAATCGTTGAGAGGTGTGCTGACATAAGGCAGGTTGGTTCTATTTTGATTCTGACTCAAATAACACGAATTACAGGAAGGAATATCTCTGACAATCCACTGGAAAAGTCAAACATGCCTGAGACTGTCACTGTGATGTGTTTTCCAGAGGTTTGGCCATACAGCCGGGCTAAGTTTGTTCAGGCAAATTGCTGTGCGAGTCCATCAGTGACATGCAGACAGGGCTGGCTCGGAGCCAGAGCATAGCCGGCCCAACGCAGTCGTCAAGAGGAATTCACTTTGCAGTCAAGGCAGTAAGGAGGGAAAAATGACGTGACCAGTAGAAACCTGTTGATGTTAGAAGGTGAGAAGTCTTTTAGTAAAACCCAATGGCCCACTGCTGTTTTAACACTGCAGAGACACACCTGAAATTAATTTTTAGTCATTAATGTCAGAAATGTATCAGCTCAACTGATTGTGTCATACCCTCAGGGTGCTGACACGCTCAGGAATGGGCAGCTCTCCCAGAAACTCTCATAACACAGCTCTCCATGCAGCAGGTTTATATTAAAATAACAAAGGTATTGAAATAATAAAACAGATGTCAGGTAGCCAAAAGTGCCCAGCAGCTAAACAAAAAGAAAAGGAAAAGAAGATGATGTGCAGCTCTTTCTCTGCTATCTCTCCTTTCACAGATCATCTTTATTTGTTCATTTCTGTTTATTCATTGCACAAAATCAGGTTCAGTGATGCTATTACAAGTGGTCCCTAATCGTGCATTCAATAATGTTGTTTCACTGAAATCATGCTCAGGCTGCATCATAGTCACAGCTGTGGTCCCTAAGTCACAATCTGTTGAAAAGCCCTGGATTATAAAGTTAAAATCGATTGGATTTTTATTTGGTAGCTAAAAGTGGTCAACTCGTGGCCTAAATCTGGCATCAGCACATGGCTGCTGTTCAGACCTGTGCAGAATGGCAAGCAACAATCAAACAGCTGAAGTTCAACTCAGCTGCAGTCTGCTCCCACGGGCTCTAACCCAAACTGGCAGCTGTATACAGTACAAACAAACCGCCCCAGCCTTTTGACTGCATTGTAGTCACTATTAACTCATCACACTGCTGTTTCCCACAATCACCTTAAGGTTGTGTTTAGCTTAGTCCCATTGTAATTTTATTTGCTAACATAATCCTTGCCTTAAGATGCTTTGGGAAAACAGATCACAGGATTTTAAGGAACAGACGCAGTGAAAATAACTGAATTTATAGTAACAAATGATAAAGGACATGCTCAAGACTCTCTGGGAGACATTTAAAGTGGTAATGAGAAAACATACTGTATCTTAAATTTTAAAAATGCTGCTCTTTTCACTGCAGCTGCACGACTCAACTGCCACTAACTTATTTATTAAGTCCTCATAATAAAGGCAGACAAACCACATGATGAAAGAGGAACCACAGCGAGTAGAAACTAACTGACGGACAGTATTATACCGTCAACCCCTACTACAGTTACTGATTAACTACAGCAGTAGCAGCATCTGATGGTTTTTGTCTCTTCATATCCAGTTTAATGTTTTCAGTTTTATGGAAATTTGTTCCTTCATACACAGATACATTCTTTGGCTTCTTGATGACATACAAGCACATTTATAAAATCTATTTATATTATTATAAGTTTAACATGACATGGTAGTCATACCAGATAAAGAGACACCTGAATATGAGCATTATCTGACTCCTGATGACTATTACCTTCATCTCTTTACACCCTAAATTTACCTTCTGGGGTTAGTTCATCCACTAGAGTTTAATCTACACAGATGTTTTACTATTACTTTGCTGAATTCTACTACAAAACAGCTTTATACGCACAAGAACAACAAGCTAATACAGGTTGTAGTGCAAGGAAGTGGGCACCAGCTGCTCAGTACAGCTCTGTGGTTTTCACCAACTCTGACAACATGGCATGTACTGACCGAACCCCCCCCCAGTTCCAAAGCAAAACTCTTTAATTGTGTCTCAGGACGTAGTCTTAACTCATGTTTATACTGTCTAAAAGAGGAGAATGTTGATGTTTTCATCTCATTTTAATGAAAGTTCTAACCAGAAACAATGGAGCAGACTCGCTGACAGCGCTGATTTCTCCTTTCTTCATCTCACTTTTAAAATATTCCAAGCAAACAGTAACGTGGTGTGACTTAACGGGGAACAGGTGTACCTCCTTAAGCTGTAAGAAAATAGCAAAAGCATAACAAGGCCCCTGTGGTTTCCTAAGTGTGCCCTCATTTACCATATATACCCGCACATATCAGGGTTATAATCATTAACAGCCAGTTCAGTGGGAGTTCAGCGTGCACTGAGAGCCTGCGGAAGCCTGTTCTGAATGGGATATTTTGGTTTTCCGTGAAACCACAAGAGAGAAACTGACCAAATGTTATGGTTTACTTGTTTCACAGAGCTCAGTGGGAACTATTTCCTTTCACTGCAGTGAGAAATCAAACGGGATAGAGTTGCAAATAATGGCTTATTTCTCAGCAGTTCCTCTGGTGGATAAAGCTCTGTGTTGAAAATTTCCCTCAGTTGCAAACGATTTAACATGCATGACACATATTTGTGTTTTAATGCAAAAGAGAAGGAACTCAATCTGACGACACTCCTGCAGGCGCCATTGTCCTGCTTTGCCCCAAAATAACAATTAAGGCTTCTATCAAATATCACCACTGATCTTAAGTGGCTCTGTGGCGTCACACTGTCTTGTGCATGCCTCACCTCGACGGGGAAACGTGATCGCGCCACGCTAAGCACTGCTGGGAAAAAAGCACAAGCGTCCATGCAACATTTGAATACTTTCAGAAGGTAACATTAGACTTTTTAAAACATACAGTAACCTTTCAGTTCGGTGATTCTCTGATATCCCTCTTTTGTGCTCTGCCGCAAAGATCACTTCAAACCTCAAAGGGCCACAAACTCAGGAATCTTCCAGTCGGCCAATCCTAAAAAAATGACACCATATTTAAAAAATTACACCTACACAAACACTCTTAAAAAACTGACAGCACATGGCTTAAGAGAGCCTTTAGAGTCCCCCCTTGTGCAACAATTACCCCTTTAAGATTGGCTAATCCTGAAATATGGGCCTGTGACTAATGGCGGAATTTAGCAAGAAATCGGCTCCAGTTTCACCAGGCTTTATTGACTCTAATGCATGATGCAGATACGTTTGGCTATGATGAATGAGCGTGGGGATACTGTCAGGCCTACCCCTCCTCCTTCTCCTCCTCCTCGTCTTTCACTGATACTTTTGTGCAGGTGATAATGAAAAGTGTCAGAGAAGCATGTAACAGGCCCTTTCACTTGCTTGCCAAAAGAATAAGCTGTCATGTCAACAATGGTGTTGAATGGGAACATTTGAGCTGTTTTATTTCTTGTTGTTTTACAGGGTGAGGTGCCTCAGAAAAGTCTTTCTTTAATATCCGTCTTTAATAAACTGCGATATTGCAGCTTGTTTTTGAGCGTGTGCCAGCCTGCTCTGACATTCTGCTACAGGGAATTGAGCACAAAGCCACAAGAGCAGGACTTAGTGTACTTTGCTACACAAACAACATATCAGTCATGCTCTGACTGTGGCTCTGTGCTGCAGCAACAACATTATGTTTATGTGAAACGCTTTTGTTTGACAGTGACAAATATTGTGCTGATGAACTGGTGCAGATTGCTCAATAAGACAATCTCAGAGTTTCCATACTTGCAAAAACATCAGGTACTTTGAAGGGCCCGAGTTGATATTTGCCTGGTTGCACCTGTAGCGTGAAAATGTGGATAATTATCATGCCATGTAACAGTGTCAGTTTTCTCAACTGATTTCTCATGACATACCTTCAGAGCTGAGATTTTCAAAGAATGAATTAAACCAAAAAGCAACATAAACAACACAGTCATTTTAAAAAGCAGTGAAGTGACCAGAGATACAGTGAGGAACAGAAGTATTTGAACACCCTGCGATTTTGCAAGTTCTCCCACTTAGAAATCATGGAGGGGTCTGAAATTCACATTGTAGGTGCATTCCCACTCTGAGAGACAGAATAAAAAAAAAATTTCAGGAAATCACATTGTATGATTTTTAAAGAATTTATTTGTCTTGCACTGCTGAACATAAGTATTTGAACACCTGAGAAACAGCAAGAATTCTGGCTCTCAAAGACCTGTTACTGTGCCTTGAAAAAGTCCACCTCTACTCCACTCATTAATCTACATTAGTAGCACCTGTCTGAGCTCTTTAAAGACACCTGTCCACCCCACAGTCAGTCAGATGCCAACTACTACCATGGGCAAGACCAAAGAGCTGTCAAAAGACACCAGAGACAAAATTGTGGACCTCCAGAAGGCTGGAAAGGGCTACGGGGCAATTGCCAAGCAGCTTGGTGAAAATAGATCAACTGTTGGAGCAATTGCTAGAATATGGAAGATGCTGAAGACGACTGTCAGTCTCCCTCGGACTGGGGCGCCATGCAAGATCTCACCTTGTGGGGTATCACTGATAAAAAAAGGTGAGTAATCAGCCCAGAACTACAAGGGAGGAGCTGGTCAATGACATGAAGAGAGCTGGGACCACAGTTTCAAAGGTCACTGTTGGTAGAACACTACGCCGTCATGGTTTCAAATCATGCATTGCACGGAAGGTTCCCCTGCTCAAGTCATCACATGTCCAGGCCCGTCTGAAGTTTGCCAAAGACCATCTGGATGATCCAGAGGAGGCATGGGAGAAAGTCATGTGGTCAGATGAGACCAAAGTAGAACTTTTTGGTCTAAACTTCACTCGTCGTGTTGGGAGGAAAAAGAAGGATGAGTTGCATCCCAAGAACGCCATCTCTACTGTGAAGCATGGGGGTGGTAACATCATGCTTTGGGGGTGCTTTTCTGCGAAGGGGACAGGACGTCTGCACTGTATTAAGGAGAGGATGAATGGGGCCATTTATTGTGAGATTTTGAGCAACAACCTCCTTCCCTCAGTCAGAGCATTGAAGATGGGTCGTGGCTGGGTCTTCCAACATGACAACGACCCGAAGCA
>NW_018128265.1:195235-219942 GCF_001952655.1 Monopterus albus | reverse complement strand
TTTTTTTTTAATTCTGTCTCTCAGAGTGGGAATGCACCTACAATGTGAATGTCAGACCCCTCCATGATTTCTAAGTGGGAGAACTTGCAAAATCGCAGGGTGTTCAAATACTTCTGTTCCTCACTGTATACTGCAAGAATATATGGTACAGAAAAAGTGTGAAGCAAGGAAAGCAAAGTTTATTTACATAACACTTTTCTAAACAGCAGTTACAAAGTGCTGCACAAAAATAATAAAGGGAGGAGGAAAATTTGTAAAAACACAAAATCAATAGTAAAACAAAACATAGCAACATTCATAAAACAATCACGAGCATAAATATAAAACCCAGATCTTATCTGGAAGTCTCAAACTGCAGTGACATAAAATGTCTGAGAGAATAAGCATGTTTTAATTAGAGTGTGAAATGAAGCCAGGTTAGGGACAGCTCTGATTTAGAAGGGTAGGCTATTCCGAAGTCTAGGGGCTGCTACTGCAAATGCTCTATTACCCCAGTGTTTTAAACCGGATCTAGGCGCTTGCAATAAAAGTTGATTGATCAACCTAAGAGATCTACCAGGGGTGTAGGGAGGCAAGAGCTCTGAAATACAGTATATTATGCAAAGCTTTAAAAGTAAATAACTTTATAACAAGCCTTTGGTTTGGGAAGACAGCACAGGAGTTATACCCATAAGACGACGAGCAGCAGACAAGAAGTGTAGATCCATGGTATACTTACAACATTTGCCTACAAAATCACATGCTATATATGATGTAAATGTAGAAATATGGTTCACTGAAGAGTGAAATAATTAGTGCACTACATAGCGCTTTACTTATTGGTACTTCACTGTACATAAGTTTTTATTTAGTGGTTATCTTCAGAGATAAATCATCACTTTTCTCTTTATATTACGGAGCTATAGTTATTTTTTTGCAAACAGATTATACAAACACATGAAACATGATATAAACTGCTAAAAGTCCTAAAATATCCATGTTTTGACAAACTAAATGCACAGTCCATGCTACTCTCTATTTGCTATTTTCAACCTGTTTTCTCAGACTTCAGTAAACGGCATGAGCACACAAGCATCTCAGTATCTCTGAGTTTGCTTGTTACCATAAGTTACAGCTTTGAATAAGAGCCAGGTTCTTTTGTGTCAAACTACTGCACATATTTCAGGGTTAACAATGAACTTTCATGCTCAAAATCAGTTTTGTTGGGTGAAAATCTTTACACCCAAAGTGCCAGCGTGTTTCCGATTTTCAGTTTTGGGCATTCTCATTTAATTTTGCATCTTAAATGTTGAGATTTTTTTGGAATTAATACATCCATATGTACAACATGCAAATACAAAAGATTTAACACCATTACTTGGGCAATTCCTAATACTTGCAACATTATTAACGTGATTACCTCAAATGCTAGTTCCCAAATGAACAGGACAAGGACTGTGTTGCAGAATAATGACATGTACATTTTTGTTCTTTTATATGTATTCACTATTATTTTCCATTTCCATCTTCCCATCTCTACTCCGGCTTCCTCCCACAGTCCAAACACATGCAGCTTGGGTTGACTGGCAACTCTAAATTGCCCGTAGGAGTGAGTGTGGGTGTGTGTGGTTGTTTGTCTACATGTCAGCCCTGTGATAGACTGGCGACCTGTCCAGGGTGGACCCCGCCTCTCGCCCAGTATCAGCTGGGATTGGCTCCAACTTCCGTGCGGCCCTGTTCGGGATAAACGGTATAGATAATGGATGGATGGATGGAACCCATAATGACACTGATATCAGGTAGATACATGGATGGATTACCTAATGGGCCTGTTGGGCACAATCACAGCGGCCCAAGGATTTTGGGGGGGCCTTGAATAGTCCAGAGCCTCTGTTCAAAAGTCCATCAATTGACTTGGAAAAAAAAAGGATACCAAATAACCAAGAGACACAAACCTACTGCAAAGACATAAAATGACAATAAATAAACATAAGGTTACGCAAAATGGCGGCACAGATAACGCACGGATGGATCTTCCCATCTCTTTAAAATTACTTTCTCTTGTGTTTCCATGCTGTGATCACTGAGTAAATGTAACTCACTGAGTAGCAGCAGCAGGTCCATCACCCATATTCCTGAAAAGCTTGAACACATATTTACATTATACACAAGCAGCATTTGACCACAACAGCCACCACTGCCACTTGTTTGACATCAAATAGGACTTTCTGATGAAAGAAACGGTACCCCTTTTTCAAAAAGCTGTTGTATAAACAGAGTGAAACCTGTGCTCCGTGCGTTCTATTTTCTGAATAAACAGGTGTATATAGCATTTAAACAGAAAACACTAAAAAGTGCAGGAATTATTGAGGCAAAAATGAGCTGGGAAAAACCTGCCAAGAATTTTGGAATAGCTGACTGAAGACAGGTTGTATTTATTCTATTCACTGACTGATTCATTGATGAAGGAGCTGAGCACATTAAGGATTAAAAGGTTAAAACATGAACCAGTAAAATGATGATGAGCTGTTTTAGTCCTGTCAAACAGCAGACTTTGAGTTTTCTCATTTTGCACCATGCGGACGACCCTCATACAGAAAGGAGAGAGAGATTAGATCTCGGCAGTTACAAAAACCAACTGACTGACATGACACAAAACAACAGCCAGAGACAACACCAATAAGTCACGCTCATGAATCCAAAAGGCAAATATGATCAGGTGTTATTTTAAAAGCGATGCAAATCAAGCCAAAGTGATACATGTTGATGGGCTGAACCTTTGGAAGGAGCTGTCACCAATGTTTGTTTTCACCAGCAGGCAGGACAGGAGACGCCGACAGAACATTTCAACCTCCTCTTTTGCATATCTTCAAGTTTTCACGTGTTCATCTCCTCTGAGCCGTGAAGTCAGCTAGCTCCCTAAAGTCTGATTATTGTCCTCACACATGCAGGATGTGTATCTGCCAGATTTGTGCTGAGTATCCTGGATTAACCCCTGCTTATTCACATGGTGGCGGCGTGAGCTGCTGAGAAGCAACATGGTGCTGGTTTGGTGTAACTAGCTTGCAACATGCAGCCCTCTGCGCTCAGCATCGTTTTAACTCCTCATCAGAAGACCAAGTGAGAGACTCCATCTTCAAACCTTGCTGCAATGTAATTACAGATAAAAAGTGAATGCTGAATGTAAAAAACGCTATAAAAACAGGATGCTCACGTGTATCCTCTGTCATGACACCTCCAGGCAGCCACATCGATCCTTGCTCCTTAGAACAGGAGTAAAAGCTCTGGGACAATCCTTAAGATGGTGGACCAGAGCGAGGAATGATAAAAAAAGGGAAGAGGGATATAGTCAGATTATGTGGAAAAAACGCTGGACTTTGACAACACCTACTGTATAATCCATGTACACCCCAGTCTGTCCTGCGACAAAATGCTGCCTAAACACATTAAAATACTGCTTCTGTGTTGTTGCAGTTTAATCTATGAGATTTATATGAAAAGAACCTACTGCTATGCTTTAAATAATAAATAATGATAAGGTTCTTTCTACCAGAGCTCAAATTTTACCTCCTGTTTACGATTTTTCTGTTTCTCGTCCCTGCTCTGCTGTCTTTGACCAGTTTGAGTGTGTGTCCTTATCATATTGTCAGGAGGTGGTTGGGCGACTGAATCCCTCTGGTTCCCCAAATGATGCTGTTCCTCCTCGTTTTTTAAAGGAAATCTTTCCAGTTGTGGGGCCATTTGTTCTCTCCATTATTAATAGCAGTTTATCCTCTGGCCTGGTTCCAAAGATGTTTAAACATGCCGTGGTGCGGCCGCTGATTAAGAGACCTGGTCTGGATCCCACAGTGTTCTCAAATTTTAGGCCCATCTCCAATTTGCCCTTTCTCTCCAAAGTCCTTGAAAAGATAGTTTATGCTCAGTTACTGGCTTTCTTAGATGAGCACAATATTCTTGAGACTTTTCAATCAGGGTTTAAAACCCAGCATAGTACTGAGTCAGCCTTGGTGAAAGTCTTAAATGACATTTTTCTTGCTACTGACTCAGGGAATTGTGTGGTCCTAGTGCTCTTAGATTTGACTGCTGCTTTTGACACAGTGGACCACAATATCCTTATTTCTCGTTTGGAGCACTGGGTGGGTATCCGGGGGATAGCTTTGGAATGGTTTCGATCTTATCTTAAGGATAGATCCTTCTGTGTGAAACTAGGAGATGCTGTATCTTCCTCTGAGCCCCTTGTGTATGGGGTACCACAAGGCTCGGTCCTTGGATCCCTTCTTTTTTCCCTTTACCTTCTCCCACTTGGTACTATACTCAGGAATCACAGTGTTTCCTTTCATTTTTATGCGGATGATTGCCAGCTTTACCTACCGGTTAATAAGATGAGCTCTTCCGTTAGCACACTTCTTGAATGTCTGGATGACATTAAATCTTGGCTTGCTTTTAACTTTTTAAAGCTGAATGAGGATAAGACTGAGGTGATTGTATTCGGTGATTCTGTTGGTTCACCATCTGTTGACTTGGGCTCATTGGCTCATTATAATAAAAAGAATATTTTAAATTTAGGTATTAAGATGGATCCAGATTTAAGATTCGACAGCCAAATTGCAGCTGTCACTAAATCTAGTTTCTTTCACCTCAGACAGTTGGCTAAAGTAAAAGCATTTGTCTCTAGACAGCATTTTGAGACGCTTATTCATGCTTTCATTACTTCCCGTTTGGACTATTGTAACTCATTGTATCTTGGGGTCGGTGAGTCTTCTATCAATCGCCTCCAGATGGTCCAAAATGCAGCAGCGCGTCTTTTAACAGGTACAAGGAAATATGAACATATCTCTCCAGTTTTGGCCTCCCTACACTGGTTACCTGTCCATTTTCGGGTCCATTACAAAATTTTACTCTTTGTTTTTAAATCCCTTCATGGCTCTGCACCATCCTACTTAACTGATTTGCTTCATTGGCATACACCCACACGCTCTCTGAGGTCAGCAAATCAGTTTCTCTTGAGTGTCCCAAGAACGAAGCGTAAGCTTAGAGGCGATCGAGCCTTCGCAGTTGCTGGTCCTAAACTCTGGAATGATTTACCACTGTCCATTAGACAAGCCTCTACCCTGTCTGTTTTTAAGTCTCTTTTAAAAACTCATTTATTTTCCCTGGCATTTTGATATTTTTGTGTTGATTTTAGTCATTTGATTGATTATATTTTACATTGTTGTTTGTGGTTTATAATTTATATTGTTTTATTGCAATGTACAGCACTTTGGTCCACTCTGGTTGTTTTTAGTGCTTTATAAATAAAGTTGGTATGGTATGGTGTGGTAAATAGGGATGAATGACCAGGTCAGTTAGATTTTAGCTTGGCTGTGAAATGTGATTTTGCTTTAAATTCACTTTTCACAGTTTATGTCAGTGATTTGGCTTGAAGAGAATACTAAAAAATCATTTTAGAGTAAAACTGCTCCTCAGTTGCTGCAGTCTGCATTGGTGCAGTGCTAAATATCTGGCTTTTAAAAATATAAAGGTCCCATTATAGTATTGACAGATATTAATCTGTCATATTTGAATCGAACAGCAAAAGCTGATTTTGGAGATGATGAAGGGAAGGTAAACACTTTCATAAAGCTTGAGTTTTAACATCTGCAGCAGAAATGTAGAATAAAGGCTTTTAACACTTGTCATTGTAAAAGCATGTGGTAGATGGCGTTTGCATATTTTGAATACAGATGTTAGAGATGTTTTCCAGCCCTAGAATTCCTCTAGTTTTTTGGTTTCAGAGCAGACCTAGGTGTAGTAGCAGGACTCTCGCCGCTCTCCTACTGAAGGTATCTTTTGCCAGTGCAGACCGTCTCTGTCCTGGGTGTTTTTCCCACAGGTTTGTTGGTCATTTCCTTTTGAGGCAGACTTTGGCACTCAATCACCGCTCGTGTTGATAGACAGCCAGTGGAGCATAGCCAAACAACATGGTTGCAGGTGGTGGTGCTGTGCATGTGAGATCTGAGAAGCCATCTTACTGAAGATGTGATCAAAGTGAAGACCCTGACTCTGGGAATTTTCCCGTCTGCAAATCAACGAGCCAGTTTACCGTGCATGCTAAAATTGATAGGATGATGGCACTGGGATTGTTTTCAAGTCAGATAAAGATCGTGGTCATCCATCAAAATGTTAACACAGTTCTACTCATGTAAGCGTGTAAATAAAGCATCATATCTCCTAAAAAATGGCTCCATTTCAGCTGACTCCTCTATTGGAGCTGCGCCATTTGTTGCCGTTATCTGCCTGGTCACAAGCAACCATTCTTCTTGTCACCTCGGTCATAACTGCCTCAGTGGTGGTTTGTGATGATAGTTTATCATATATAATCCAAATACCTGTATGCCCGTCATGGAAACTACAGTAGCACAAAGACAACTGTGGTTCTGACTTCTGTAGTCGCATCTGTGGATGCAACTTTGCTAGCATGAAACCAAAATAAAGATGTCATCTTTAAACAATTTGCGGGAGATAAAACGATAAAGCTTCTCTTTCTAGCCCGAAGACATTTGCAATTAACATGTTTTAGAGAACCTGAGAGAAGGTTTCATGGAGTTAAACTGAAAACAGCTTCATGGGGCAGAGAGCTGTGGAGTGACAGACTTTTACCACCCAAAGTTGAGGTTTATTATTTTAGCAGCTAATAACAACCCCATAGGCTGGTTTTGGTGATTACACTGAGGTGCCTATTACAACTAGACAAAATGGTTACGTTGTTAAAAATGCATTTAGATAAAGTAACACTTTCTTGATCCCTGGGAAAACAGCAGCACAAGAAGCAGACCAGATGAATATAACACAACCAAGTTCAAATAAGAAAGCTGTACTTTAAATAAGATTACATACAGCATATTCCTTTTTTAACAGCATTTTGATGACTCTATCCTAACATAGTTTTTTATTTGTTTGTCTAGGAATGCATTTCTTGGCAGCCCTGCGATGGATTGGCGACCTGTTCAGGGTGTACCTACCCCCCCCGTGACCCCATTCAGGGACTAAGCGGTAGAAAGTGAATGAATGAATGAATGTATTTCTTGGCAAAAGCCAATGTTACATAAACTGCTGAATTATTGCACAGGTTTCCTACTGCAGTAACAGGGGCTACTGCATTTCAGCCTGCTAGCCAGATTTGTCTTTATTTGGGCTAAATTTGGTTGTCTAAATATTTTTGACCTACAGTACAAATCACCACATCACTACCTGCTGGGCACCTCTAAGTCAGAACAGGACTTTGTATGAAGGTTAAAATACAAAGGAGTTAAATGTGATTTATAGTCTGCACAAGCACCACTTCCAATCAGGAGTGTGAATGAGAGAAAGGTGGCGCACATTTTGAACACATGTTCAGAGAGGATGTGAGATCCCGTGCTGGACTTGGCTGGTGTGCCTGATGTGTGACTGATGGTTTGGTATTTCTAGAGGTAAAAGACATGGAAGTTATTGATGTGTTGGACCTGTTTCGCTGTCCTCTGGTGGCGGGACAATGTAGATGTGCTCGCACCTCGCTCACCCAAATGAAGTTAAAGAAAGGGTTTTTTTCTGCTGGGAGGAGTTAAGGTCAATGGTAAAACTGAAACTGACACGACAGGACAAACATAGACTTCCTGTAAACAGGTTGGCAGTAGATGTTCAGAAGAATTTTACTTTGTTCTTAACATAAAGGCTTAGTTTGTGTATGATGTGTGTGTGTAACAGTACTACTGGTCATTACTGTAAAAGGATAAGGGCAAAGGTCAAGCAAGGTGTCATCAGAACAAGCCTGGAGAGCTTTTCTACTCTCAAGTTATTGTTTAAGACAGGGACACTAACTTTCCCATGACCATGATAAAGATGCTAACACTGACTATTTCTCTCCAATAAAACTCTGAACTTCCCATCACAGTGTGATAACCTGCATTTCTAAGCTCTCTTCTCCTTCATTGGTGGAACGGTCACACCTGAATATATGAGGTGTTTCCAATGGTTTAAGAGTCAGCAAGGTACACTGTCTATCTCGGGGCCTCACACAGCTACACGACCTGGTTATGAGTGAAGGCGAGAGGAAGAGGGGAGACACACCTGCCTCACCCCTGTGTCCAGTAAAGAGGTTATGTTCCAGTGAAAAGTCACCATAAACCTGGACACGGGCACGCAAAGCCTAATCGCCCTGATCCCTAGGTGTCCCATCGTCTCTGAAGTTGCTGCCAAAAAGCTCCCCCTCCCCTCTAGACCCCTGCTATCCACCCCGCTCCCCCACTGAGCTCAGGCCTGCTGGTGTCTTAGCCCTTCATCCTCAGGGCCCAAAAAAGAACAAGAGCATTTTTTTAAATACATGTGCTGCCCACTTTGTAGCTCTTGAATGTGTTCAGATAATGTGAGATTCCTCCGGACAAGTTCTCCTCTTACCAGAAATATCTCTGAAATTTAAATGACGTGATGTGAGGCTGTCAAGCGTGCAGCAGCAGGCATCCGTGTTGATGGGGGAAAAAGGATTGTGGCTAAGATGGAAAGAAGAGCAACTCTCTCCAAGGAGCGATCTGTTTTGCACTGGAGCTCTTGTGAAGTGCTTTTTAGTATCAGGTGCATCATCTTGAGAACACATCTGACAGTCCTGGTTGAATTAGTCTGAATTTCCCACATAAAGACAAAAAAACCCCTAGCGGAGCCAGGTGGCTGACCATTATGTGTGCCTGCTGTGTAGAACTAAAAAGTTCTGCATGTCTCTGTAGGAGGAATGTTAGAGTAATTTTAAAGGAAGGTCATTTTTTTTACTCGCCGCCAAACAGTTTTAACTGTAGCTGTCAGCAGATGTGCAATTATTCACCGAGCTGTTCGCTGTCACACACGAGGACTAACTCTTCATCTTCATTAGCAACATGAGAACAACTTTTTGAAGCAAAGTAGCATTTAATAAACTGTCACTTTCCCCAGGTTTAGGTCCAATGTTACATTTTAACTTTACACATAATTATAAATTATTTTTCTTAAAACTAATTGTACAGTAATGTCAAATAGCAACAGTTGACACATTTGGCAGGCTGTAAAATAATCAGCTGTCATGTACTGTAGCTGACATCTTCTGCTAATATATCAACTTATATAATGCATGTTTCACAAACACACAGGGCTCACATCATATAAATCAATCCAGTTTCTACTTGATAAAAGCTCCAACGGTTCCTTCTGGCATATTTTCTTCCAGTAATAAATACAGATAAGAAAGCTTGGCATGTTGCAACTAGGTAACGTTTGAAGCCTGAACAGTTACAAAAGTTTCCAGTATTTCTTCCTACAACCTGCACCCAGCATATTAAAGGGAGAAATGCTGCAATTTATGTTGATTTGACGATGGTTAAGCAGCTATTGTTGTACCAAAGACTTACCCCCCCCCAATCAACTGAAATACCCCTTATTTGATATGATCAAATAAATTATTAAAACAAACTTACCAGAAAAATGACCATGTGTACACATATGCCTAGCAAAAACCACCAAAGTGACTCCTGGGAAAAAGTTTTTGATTTACACTTTGAGTTTTTAGTTTGGCTCGTGGCCCATCCACTAACATGGAGAAAACAGGATTTATGACCTATAATGCAACCAACCACCAGGGAGTGATCACATCATGGTGGCTACACTTCTGTTAGCCCTTAGCCTGTACATCGTTTACAGTGGAAGGTCTGAACCAGCGGCTGTCAGAGTGAAGAGGTGGCTTCTTTTGAACAGAGAGAGCGGGACAAAGAAAGAGCAGCTTATTCAGATGTGGCGTTCTGGCTTCTGGATGTGTTAACATCTAAAGCTAATGTGTTTGTTTTGGCAACATTAGCATGGTCATGATTTTACCTTTGTATTGAACTAATATGATTTTATTTCAGAATAAATTGAGCTTTGTGTCACATTAGCAGGAGCCAGAGGATTCTACTGGATTGCCAGGTTTACTTGTTAGTCAGCTAATGCTAGCTTCAGACTGGAGACTGTTTCTTGCATTGGAAATAGTCCCTGGTGCCTTTCCCAGAAACAGGAAACAATTGTGCACCACACTTTAACAGAAATAGGCAAACAAATGGATGCACATATATAAAGCCAGCTACTTAGTCACCGCCCTTAAAGTCTTTTCTCCAGTAAAAGTAGACGATTGTTCAATAATTTCTTTAGCGATTATTTATAGACTACATTTCTAATTTATTGAGCACAGACACAAATAATATTTACTGTTAATTATTTATTTGGAAGATAAAATCTACAATACTTTATTATAAAGTTGTAATTGCTAAAATTGTTATATTTTTAATTGATGCTGCAAAGCATATGATGTTATATTTTTAATTGATGCTGCAAAGCATATGATGTTAATTACGTGCTCCTTGACTGACAATAACAATCCGGCAAATACATGCCGTGCAGATAATCATTGTTCAGATTGACAAGACTTTAGTTTTAATTTCCCAATTTTCAAAAGATACAAACATCACTAGCATCAGATATCAAAATGATGCACAGGATCTCTAGGATATTTCCATTTGATAAAACAACGTTTCACTCGGAGCTGCACTGAAGAGTTTGAACAATGTGTGAGAAAGAAGATATAGTATAAAACTGAGTAGTGGAATAAAATGGAGAAGAAGATGATTTTAACCTTAAATCTATTTAGTGACAAATAGGAGGGGACACCAGATATTAAGGGCATAATAATATGTCTTTGTTGCAGTTGTTCCAATAAAATAAAAAGCTGTTATCTCTCTGTTAGCTGCTAATCTGGTTTTTGTTTTCCACCTCCCGGATGGAAACTGTCCACATGTTGCTGTTTTCGAAGGTATTTCAACATGACTTATGGCTCGATCCTGAGATGGGACACCTCTGTTGGACTGTGCCCCCACAGAGCACCCACCCCTCCTTCAGTCCATATGGTTTGACTTGGTTACAGCGTGAGTGTGGTAAGATACTTGTAAAGATGTGGTATGTGGTGACTGCACTTGCTGAGACTCTTCTCGAGCCGTCTGATGTTTTGTTCTTCACTTCAGGGGGAAACAACACCCTCTGCAACAATAAGGTTGTAACATGATGAAAAATGAGCATTTACTCCGAAAATCACTAACGCTGCTAAATTATACAGAACTCATATTCCTCCAGTTCATCACAGGTTAAGCTACAGCATTTCCCCGTTGGTCACATACACTGAAAATGTCAGCAAAATGTCTGAGCTGGGGTGAAACAATTACACTTATATGCAAATTATAACTGAAAAAAGGTCAATTTCACACTTTGAGGGAAAGTTTTCAGCTTGAGTTGTATGGGCTCAACTCTGGACTATCTCTAAAATATCCAAGTCGAGTTGACTTGTGGTGCAACAAAATGACATGATTTTTATTCCGTGTATCAAAACTTTATAGTATAAAACACGCTGGCAAAAAATTACACAAGACAGTCGGCAAGTCTGATGCTTTAAAAGTCAGATGATGCCTGATCAAAAATGAACTTCCAGCTATTTAATTTGTTTTATAAGAAAAGCATGCAATTTTAATAAACAGTATGGAAACAAATATATGGAAGAGTCTACATTCAGCAAAATAGCCTGTTTCAAATTACTACTTTACTTTTAGTTAAGCCTGCTTTGATATTTAATATGGCTAATGTTTCAGCAACTGTTGTTCTTATTCAACAATTTCTCAGCAGATCGGCTCCCTGGGATTGACTGGTTCTCCCTCTTGAAGTTTGTGGTGAATCACCTAATCAGCTGACTGTGAGATACCATGAGAGGCATGAGGGACTTCTTTTAAAGAGTCGGAGCTCTTGCCAGAGAAGAAGATGTGAACACATTTTTAAAAAACTGCATCCACAAATGAGTCAATCTGATTTGACATTTGGCCTGAGAGAACATCCGAGCTTCTCATTTGTGCACATCCTTGGTATGTTGCAGCCTTTGTGGTCCAAAGAGTTTAATCGTTTCAGTCTAAGTGCCCTCCTCCTTCCCATTTTTAATATCAACTAGAGGACAAGCAGCTTCAGGAAATCTACTGGCTCTGCTCACTCCGATCAGTTGTGAAGGGCTGACACCCAGATCAAATCACATCGTTCTGTATAAAGTGTAATTTATGATCCATTACCAATGTTTTCTTTCTCATCTCTTCCCCTCTTACTTCACATCGGCTCATAATATCCTAACAAAGTCATTCTTTCATGGCGGCATTTCTCATGACTCCCATAAAGTGGCTCTGCGGCGAGGGAAAGAAAGAGACCGTGAAGGCCAAATGTGAGGAGGCTGAGATGGAAACTGAAGAACTCATTAAGCTCATTCATCTTGTCGGATGTGAAGGCCGAGAACGCCAAGCCGAGAAATTTTCACACTCACTCATCTTTCTCAACAAACTCTACGAATCATATCAGATAGCACGTTGCATTTTGAAGCCATTAAGAACTGAAACAGACTTGGGTCTTCTCTGTGATTACACTCCTTCCTCCTATTCAAGATGTCGGAATGTGTGTAGGACTTGTTATGAGCTAAACTGAGCTCCAACCCCACTCCAGCTCCACTCCTCAGCTTGGCAGCGGTGAACAGATGCCTCTGGCCAACAAATGTAGTTCAGGAGATTTATGTCTGTTTGTCGCCCTCGCAGCACAGCAAATGGGACGGGGAGGAAGCAAGTGAAAGGCGATACCTCACTTAAGACAGTATCTTGCAGAAATCGTGCCAAAAGATGCCAAGCTGTCTAAATCCTCACACAATCAGCAAGGGCCCCAAACTGCTGCTGTACTGTATTTGGCTCCACGCAACAGATGAAAGACAAATGTATTCACTGTAAACTCTTAACAGGTGACAGGAGATGGATGAATCATATCAAGTCAAATTTTATTTTGTACAGCCCAATATCACAAATCACAACTTCACCTCAAAGGGCTTTATAGTCTGTACAGCATACACCACCCTCTGTCTTTAGGATGAGACCAGGAAAACCCCCCCCAGAGAATCCGTTAATGGGTAAAACAACGGGCAGACATGCAATAGATGTTGTGTGTATAGACAAGATCAACATAACAGATTCAAAGTTTAGACAATCAGAATGACAAGTTTGTACAATGTTAGCTAAAGTTGATGAACAACATAATCTGGGAGAAGACCGAGCAACTTCCAGGTGCCACCAAAGGAACCTGAGCCACACAATCTCCAGACAAAGACCGATACGGAAGAGAGACTACACAACTCTACGAATCATATCAGATAGCATGTTGCATTTTGAAGCCATTAAGAATTGAAACAGACTTGGGTCTTCGACCGTGATTACACTCCTTCCTCCTCACACTGCTTCCCACATAAGAATGAGGTCTGGATATGATCATGTCATGTTTAGAGCGGAATAAGAAGATGGTGTCAAGTGAAAAACATCTGAGACTGAATCAATCTGGTACCACTTCATAATACAGCCCACAGCTCACCTGTATGAATCAGGTGCAGGAGCGATAAAATACTTACTGGTTCTTACTGGGACCTAAATGTAAGAACAGTGGAAAAAAACAAGACTACGGGGGATGATGGAGTAATTACTGGAAATGTTAAATAAATTGAGAAATAAATTATACTACTGTAATACTGGGTACCTGGAGAGTACAGTGTTGGGAAACAAAGCTGAAGTGTTTGGGAAGATGGTGTTAAGATTCAAAGAACTGTATTAATCCCAGAGGGGAATTAGTTAACAACCCTTTTCTCATTGAGTAATTAAAGAATATAGCCAGATATTATACTACAACCCATGCACCTTGTTCTTACTATGTAATGTAAAACACAAATTGTAGTTTCACAAACATTATAGCAGTGTATGTAGGAGTAAGTGAGCTCAGTGTACAGGTGGGCCTCTGATAGACAGCTACACTCCACAGGCCCTGACTTTAGTCATGATGTGTCTCTGTGTTCATTCTGCATCTCTTTGTGGTTTTCTGTTACTGTTCCATAACCTTAACTGTGTGTGTGTTGTTGTAACCACGATGACAAAGTGCGGTCCGCCTACACTTTCGGTTTTTATGCTTTGAGCCGTTGGAACTGTCTGCAGATGTGAGAGCGGCTGAAAGTGTTTTTAAACCTGTTGAGTGCGGCTTTTAATGAGATTATTTTGCATCCATTATTTTGTTTATTATTTATTTTAAAATGTTTTAATGAAAAAAGAAACAAAACAAATTATATGCACATCACCTATAGGTGTCGAGCTATTAAAACATCAGTGAATAAGATATGTCTTGTACTCTGGCTTTGGAGGAAGAGTGCAAGTGTTACCTTATTCATAAAAACATTTTTTCCACACTTATATGGTTAACTTATTTAGTTTTTATTTTAATCAAATCTTGTTTTTTTTCCATTATCTTTTAAATATTTAGTTTATTTTTTATTATAATCTATTTTTATTATTATTAGTTTTATTTATTGAGTGTGATGCTTTCAAATTTGTTTTACTCTTCACATTTGTTCTGTCATGTATCAGCCTATCCATCTACTGTAAAGCACTGAACTGCGTTAACCTGGAGCACAAGCAGCCTGAGGAAGCCTAAAAGCTGCTATGCAAATAAAGTTTTGATTGATTGAGTAGATAAGAGAATGAACGAACACTGAAGGATGGACGATGTTCTACAAACGCCCATTCAGAGACAGTCAGGACATACAGTAATATAAACTGGTCCAAATGCAACACAGGTGGTTCAGAGTCTCTCTCCACGGTGTATACTGTGGTCCGCAGCCCTGTTATCTCCTGGGGTTTGCAGTAGCACTCCATCTCTTTCATGTATAAGCAAATCAATCCGCTGCTGTCATTCTGAGGATTCCACAGCAGAAGGGAATGGCAGTGTGAAACGACACCTTGAGCTGCGGAGAGAAAAACACTGCAGCTCGGCCTCTGATGTGTTTCACCTCCCTCACAGCAGTTGTTCGGAGGTTTCAACGCACGCACTCAACCACACACACAGGCCTGCTGTCCCCCCTCCCATGACCACATCATGACCTCAGTCCAGTCACCTGCTGCTGAGACCGTGCCTAACCTGGCCTCCTAACCGGAAAATCAGCCGCCTTTTTCCAAGCGCTCCCTGAAACTGCACAGGTCAACATGCTACTGGGACAGATACATACCTTCACTTTCTGATGTTTGTGCAGCAAAATAGTGGGAAAATGTTCCATCCTAAAAAAAAAAGGAAAGGGAAAAACCCTTTGCTGCATCAAAACCTGAGCTAAAACTCTTAAGGAAGAAAAGTACTGGTTTGTTGGAGCTTGAGACCGAATGAAAACCAGTTTGCAAAGTTACACCCTACACAAGGAACAAAGAGTGATACAGAACAAGCCCCTCAGGATTCTACTCTCAAACATTTGAAACATTTATGCAGCTTTAAATTTCTTTTTTTTATTTCTAACATCTTTCCCTTGATATTTGGGCTGTGGAATGAATTTTGTTTGCCAGAACAATTCAGCTGTCGATTGCAAATACCTTTTAACTACATGTGAGGATTTTGTGGTTGTGGTGTTATGTTTCTAGATGCAATTTATTACAGGCTCAAAGAGGACGTCCGAAATAAGTCATTAACAGTGTCGGGATGAATTGTGCTCATAATGTTGAAGCTTTTTAAAGGGGTGCAGCATAAATGTTATGTTTCCAAGTGTTGCTTACAAGTGAGTTATAAGTTATTGCTTCAGTGTGACGATGAAATCCCAGAAGTCCTCGGAGCCACAGAAACATCCAAGCACCGCAGCAGAAGGGCTTTTGTTGGAGCAATTTTTCTAAATTAAAATCATCTTTGTGTAACTGTAAGAGGAAACGGGATAATTCTCCAAGCGCTCACAGGCTATTTTAGCTGCTAAAAGAAGCACCAGGCACTTCGGGACACAGCAGCAACTCCCATGAAATCTCCTGATATTTCTTTCATTTGCTCTCCGTCCACAATTAGTCATGGTCAGATTGATCAAAGGCGGCAATCAGGCGGTTGCATGTGAACTGGCATCCACTTGCAATGACATCCACAAACCAGAATGAAATATGAAATATCAAGTTTCTGTGGATGTATGGACTTGTAAAAAAGAATGAGGAATAGGAGGGTTTTCACACTGGGTAATGTGAAACATTTGGTGCAGATTGTAGGCCTCAGCAGAGGGAAGACGAGCGCCAAAATCTGTCTGGCAGTAAAACCAGAAGCAGGCAGATGTTAAAGCAACTGCAGTCGAGGTAAAAACAACAACAGTCCTGTTGATTTAGATGTCTGATTTGCTGCTGCGTGCTGCTTTGTTCTTGCTGTTTACAAGCATCAGAGGCACAGAATATTAGAAACACCTGTAAATATGATGCAGTCCAGCACAATATCACTAACTAACTAAAACATTAAATCTCATTAACGTCTCCATGACAGTGTCAAAAAACTGATCATTAAGGGCTTCACACTTTATGGATTGCAGTAGACCGGACAGGTGTAGCTAATAAAAATGGCCACGTCTTTCTTGTTTCACTTCTCTAAACCATCCACTACTTAGTCTCTCGGTCATATAATCATTTTTCATGCAAATTTACAGACTACATTTCCAGTTTTCAGCAAAATGAGTGTGAATATTTTATAGTCATGACTGTTGCAGTATTTCCTACACCCCTCTACCGTGCTATACCTTTAAAGAAAATCAAAACTGAAACACAACTGTATTTTGAAAACACAAACTGAGATAGCCACACACAGGCCCATACAGGGTGGCCAGAATAGGAAGCAACAGTCCATGCATATCTCCAGTGTCAATAGCTGCTGTGACAGAAATGTCTGCACAGCGACCGTCTGGAGATGTGACCAAAATACAGTTAGAGACCTTACAGTTTTTTCAAAGATCAAAGATTATATGTGCAGGACATACAGAAAAGTCAAAATACTGTTTCTCTCTCACCTAGTATTGAATGCCAATACCATTTAAGAAACTAAAATAGAATAAAAGTAGAATAAACACAGAATAAATGGAATATGAAAACTTAAATTAAAGTAATTAGGATAAAACTAAATAGTACAACAATTTTAACAATATTTAGTCAGATAAACAAAAATAGAAACCATTTCCTAAATCAAGAAGAGAGGTAGGTTTCCATTCAGTGCAATGTGGTGTTTAAAATGAAGATTTACTGCAGCTGATAAACTGCTACTAGTCACATACATAAAATCTGCTCATTCATAAACTTGCCACAATAAACCTACATCTGATCTTCAACTATATTTATATTTTTGTGCCCACTTTTTTTATTTTTAAAGATTATTCACTTGAGGAAGTCAGTGAATCTTTGTATTATAATGTGGTTCCATGTACCAGGAGAAGAAACTTTGTTTGTTTGTCTGGGTAAAAAGGTATCACTTTGTTCGAATACAGAAAAAAATGTAATCGATAAACTAAGTGTTCCTGAAGAATTCTGGAAAGTTCATTTATATAGCGCCAAATCATGACAAAAGCCATCTCAGGACACTTTACAAAGTCAGGTCTAGACCATACTGTTCTTGTTATTATAGAGGAAAAGCCCAACAAATTTAATGGGGTACCTTAAAAGATACAACTGTTTAGGTGAAATGGCTTAGTTTTTTATTTTACATATCTGAATATTGTTGACAGTCATTTCTTATTAATACAAATTATTTAGGTGTATGTAAAAAATAAAAAAAAAAGAAATTTTTTCAAAGATCACCTTGACATACAGTAAGTATTCAAACCATTTGCTATGACACTGTAGCTCAGGTGCCTCCCACCTCTCTTGATCATCTCTGAGATGTTTCAACACATTGATTGGAATCCGTCCATGGTAAATTCAACTGTCTGGACATGATTTGGAAAAGCGCACACCTGTCTACATAAAGTCTGAGAGCTGACAATGAATACACGCATTACACTAATAAACATCATCATATGTGACACCACGAGGGGAGTTGTAAGGACATCCAACTGCTGCTGTAGGCCCGCAGAACAAAGCCTATGGCGGACAACGGGCCAATTCACCATTCCACAGCAACTGCTAGTAAATGTGGTGTCGGGTTTCCATGTGTCTATCCAACTCATCTCACCATAAATACTGCACAGAAGCAGTGCGCATGTGAATACAGAAGATGACATCAGTGCAGCGGGTAAAATAATTGTGCCCCTGTTGTCCCAAAACAAAAGAAGCAGACTTTGTTTTAATTAGTGTTGAATGAGACAGGTGCTGCGTGGTTATTGACCTTCAGAGGCTGACAGAGCCACTGGAAAGCTGTGTAAGCAAATAAACAGCCATCCGTTAAGGAGGGTCGGCGGGTAGAGTGGGTGGAGGGGTCCCTGTGTAACAGAAGCTGAAGAAAGAGAAGCTTTATCTGTTTAGCAGGCGTCCTCCTGCTCCTGAAGTGTCAGGACGAGAAGCTTCTTTGCAACAGACGACATTAAGCTTTTAATTGCATTCTGTTTTCCCCATCTGCAGGGCTTTCTCCTTCTTATACGTCTACCAAAAAATGGTATTAATGCATCAGTGCACGTGCATTACAATTTAATTTCCATTCTTATTTTGTCCTAGTGTTTGTTGCTGGGGTGTTTGTTCTGCACTGCACTTCTCGGACATGACCTGTCAGTTACACACTATGAGCAGCAGTGTTCTGCAAACGGTGCTGCTTTCTTCTTCTTCAAGAAAAAGCTACCACATTTTGGTTGGTACTAGAATTTCTGTTATAGCCACTAGCTGGTGATGCAGTGGTTAGCATCGACATCCAAAAATCACTCATCGGTCATTGTGTAGTGTGTTCACCATGTTGTATACAGTATAGCGCTCTTTAACAAAATTCCACAATGGAACAAAAAAGAAGTTTACACGCCATGGGTGCATCGGAAATTTCCCACTACATAGTGGGCTAAAATGTGCATGTGAGATGGTTTGACATTTTAT
Source organism: Monopterus albus (assembly GCF_001952655.1). Lineage (NCBI taxonomy): Eukaryota > Metazoa > Chordata > Actinopteri > Synbranchiformes > Synbranchidae > Monopterus > Monopterus albus. The sequence goes on along the minus strand of NW_018128265.1, from coordinate 201,067 downwards.
GTGACACATGCAACAGACAAAGTTCCAATCATTTCTAAATTTGAGGTGTAAAGTGTTATTGTGATGTTAAAGCTTTGGTTATATCACATCTATAACCATTATGCCTAAGTGTCCCTGAGCAAGACACTGAACCCCGAATTGCTCCTGGTGGCTTGATTAGCGCCGTTGTGTGGCAGCTGTCGTCATCGGTGTGTAAATGTTCTGTGTGAATGGGTGAATGGTGTATCATCTCTGTAAAGCGCTTTGGCCAGTGTAACACAATGTGGAAATGCACTATATAAATACAGTCCATTTACCATTTACCATTATAAATAAGCATAAATAATTCCATTATAATCAATAAAATGTTGTAAATATACTTGTTACGTATGGTGAGACAAAATTAATTATTGAGCCTTCAACTTTAAAAACTTTGACTTATGTTTCTGTGGAAAAATATCTAATGCACAATAGTTAACGCAGTTTTTCATTTGTAAAAACTAAAACACTTTTTCATGGCCACACAGAATCACTCCAACACTTGGCACCAAAACATAAAGTAAAATAAAAGCAGTATATTTTTAAGGTTTATGTTTAAATGCATTGTAGCTGGATGTTCTTTTTGAAATTGACCAGAATGACTGAACAGGCCCAAATCGTTAGCCTACACATTGTTACATCCTGATATTTTTCATAGCAACTGCAGCCTGTTAAAGTTCTACATGGTGCTGGTGTCCCACAGGTGGAAGAGGGGATGGTAAAATATCTGCTGCATCTGAAACAGATTTTGCAGCCCTGCTTCCTGAGTCCAAGCTCCTCTATGTTTCCAGCTGGTCGCTGCCTCCACAGGACACTTATCGACCCTGACACCGCTTTTGAAAAAGCATGCACACACACATACTGTGCCGCTACAGCTAATTTCCTCACATCATTTAACGCCTCTGTTGCACCCGGGGTTACCAGACATGGCCTTCTCAGTTACACTTGACCAGGTTGGGTCACTCTACTCACCAAGTGCTCTCAAACCACAGAGCTGTTTTACTTCCTCCTGCTCAGGATTAAGTTATATGAAAACTGTCATTGTCTCATGATTCAGCTCTCAAATGTAGTGAAAGTCAACAGGAATGATTTCAGCATGTGTTGAAGTGTCCAATCATTTTCTGCAAACAAAGTAGAACTGCTTCGTAATGTTTGAATGTGAATCTGCTTCTCTGACCATTAGTTAAAAAATCTGAGTTTTTTTTGGCTAAAGCTGGATGTATATTTTTCTATTGAAGCTTAAAATATAGAAATTGAGCCTCCTTAGCTATAGCTGTCCTCAAAAATTTTAAAGTGTATGATAAAATTGACCATTGGCTTATAGGTCAACGTAGCAAGGCAATATATCAGGGAGATGTCTGCCCTCCCGTGCCAGTTGTGTGGTTGGGCTCTAAATTAATGCATAGTTACCATATATGCAAATCACGCACAGTACATGTAGATGTGAGTCTATTTTTTAAAAACTGCATCCGAACAAATCTTTTGACCACACACCCGACTTAGAAACATTTTGAAAAAAAAAGTTGTGGCTTGGGGTCACAAGTTTTACGTTTTCATTGTGGTCAAAAATGATTTCCTTGTCCCTCAAGTAGTGTAAATGTTGCTACAGCTCCATGTCACAGGACATCTGCAGAGTCACAGCCACCTCTGAGTGATTTATCAAATAAAATGGAAATAACGTCACATAACCTTGCCCACATATTCTGTTTCATTGGAAATGCTGACTGTTACATTACAGATTGTGTCGCTCTAACTCTGACCTATGGTGCTCCCCAAGGCTCTATACTTAGCCCCGTGTTATTTTGTATTTAAATGCTTTTGCTAGGACATATTAGCTGCAATCGCAATAGTCAGTGTCATAGCTATGCAGATAACACCCCGATCTATGATCGGTAAAAAAGGCATCTTATAATCAGCTGCATATACAGTGGACAACATAACAGCTCCCAGAAGTGAAGCTACTATGAGTCAATCGCCCCCTGGTGGCTGGTTGCAACATAGGTCATAAATCCCACCCCCTCCATGTTAGTGGATGGGACATGAGCAAACTAAAAACTCAAAATACAAAGCCAATAATCTTTTTTCAGGGGTGGTTTCTGTTGTTTTTTTTAGTAGATATTATCACACTGATTTGTGTACAAAAGGTAATTTTCCTGCAAGTTTGTTTTAAGTAGGTTATTTGATGATATAAAAAGGGCTGTATTTCAGGTGAGTTGATAGCTTTGATTGGTGGTCTGATACGTCACTCCACTTCTCATCAATACTGCACAGAGTCTGACTGCAAAAAGGCAAGATGGCAGGCACAGTATTCATGATATTTTGGCCTCATTTTTGCATAGTGGAGGGAAGCAGTGACATGCTGTCCATCGTATATACAGTCAAGGGCTGGATGCCAACACTTCCTCCAACTAAATGAATATAATAAGTAATTCCATTTAGATATCAAAAGGTTATATCACCTCTACAGATCAACCTTGGTTTCCTTTCTATAAGTCTCAAGCCAGCAACTAAAGACCTGGGTGTGTTAGGACAGTGTGTTATAATGATGCTTCCTCCAGGTGAGAAACATTTTTAAAAATCAGGTCCTTCAGCTCTCACACGGACCTTGAAAAGAGACATTTATAACTTCACATCTTGACTACAATAATTCATTGTATTCATGATTAATGCAAAAAAGATCTTATACTGGAAACATGACTGCTAGGCTCATAATTTCAAAGTGAATGTGTTTTATATGTAAATGTAAATATATTTATTATAATGTAAACTGACCAAGTTTTTTTTTTTTTAAATATGAGTGTTCAAGTTAGTTTCTCATTTGTTATATTTGTGCTTTCTTACTTTTCTCAAATCTGGTGGATTTTTATTTTAAATGTTTTGTTTATATATTTATGGACTGACCTGCAGGTAAAAGTGCTTTGGAAATAAACTTCACAGCTGAACAACCTGCTCTCATGCAACCAGCTACACATTCAGCATAGTGGCCTCATCTAATATGACACATGCTGTTTGAAATACCAACAAAGCTTTGTCAATTTTTCCACTGTAACAAGAAATGCTTGTCTCATGGAAACAAGTCTGAAAGTCCCCACAGGCCGCCTCCGCTCCGGCTGGTCGGCGTGCACGATCACTTTCTGTTTTCCCCAAAACACGGGGATGTCGGCTGCAAAACAAAAGAGGACATGAAGGCGACCGGTTTCACTCTCGCGAGAAGAATCGTCCGGATCACTTCATCTCAATAAAGTCAGAGTTGAAGTCTTCCCTTGGGAGCCATATGGTGAGGTATTAACCAATCACAGCTAAACTCCACTCCCTGCACACTCAGCCAGAAGAGAAGCTGGGTCAAGAAAAGGGTCTGCTGGGCCAGAAACATGAGAAGCACTTGGTTTTTGTCTTCTGTGCATTAAGTAACACAAGCTGGTGGGAGAGCACAGAAGTATTTGCATGCAAAGTATTAAAATGAATGTGTTTCTTGCTTCCAGTAGTACTCCATATTTTGCTAAGAACTGCGTGTGACCTTTTCATCTTCTACTCTTCACCTCTGGTGGTGCTGTTATCTGGCATCACATTTGTTCCCATTCACTGTCAAATGAAGAGATCACAGCGAGGACCCGTTCCACATGTCAACAAGACACACAGGGCCTTGGTTTTCTTTTCCAATTTCAAGTTAAAATACAAGGGGGTTAGTCAGCGTTTCCTTTATTATCATTGACATCAAAATTCAGAAGCGTGTCAAAGTTTATTTGGCCTTTAGCAAAGCCAGAGTGAAATTTTACATCACCCTGATGTCTTTAGTAGTTGTTTCAAAAATCAACAAAGCTAACATGCAGCATTTGTGCACATGAAGGGCTTCACATCAAATTATAAGCAGTAAAAGCTGCTGTTTGCTACATTATTTCAGTTCTGTTAGTGGGAAACTTTAATAGCAAACTGGTGAAGGTGCCTAACAAATCAGCATCTGGTCGGCTGTAGTAAAGGTGAACACAGCAAGAGGTTCTCTGTAAAATATCAGTAGAAATTAAAGGGAAATGTGTTGTTTTTTTTTTGTTTGGCATTTTAATTCATGAAATAAGAAAAACAGAATGAAAAAGTAATTATACTGGTATGGTTACAATAACAAACTGGGGGAGGGGGAAAACCTGCATCAGAAATTAAACAATCTGAAATTGAAGTGGTGAAGTTGTTGCAAACTGTTACATTATCAGAATATTATCAAATATACTGAAAACCACAATCAACAATGAACATTCAAGTTGTTTTAAGAGCCTGTTTTTACTGTGGTGAAAATTCAAGTCTCGCCAGCCAGTGAACCGCTTTCCTTTCTTTTTTCTTGCAGACTGGTTCCAAGAGTTTTGTCTGTTTGGACTTATCTCATCAGTCTGTTTATTGACTGATTCACTCCGCCAGTGTCAGTGGTAAAACTGGCATTTCCACTGACACAGAACATGATTTGAATAACTGGTCATAAAACCACAACATGCTTATTCCTGTTACGCCTGTGCTGAACTTCTAGATGACAAAATAAATTATTTGGGAGATGATTAACAAGATATATGATGAAAGGAAAGAAAGGAGAAACATTTCTACTACATGAAATCATTTGCATTTTCAGCCATGCTTGTACCACGTCTCTGGTGATGGTCTGTGGATCCAAACTGAAATAATTCAATAACTATTTGATCGGTTTAAATTAAATTCTATACATATATCCATACTCCTTAGAGAAGGATTCCTACTGACTGATCCCCTGATGTTTCTTCTGCCACCAGAAGGTTGAGGCAGAAACATCACAACAACCGCTGGATGGATTGCCATGAAATGTGCTCCAGACGTTCATGTTCTCCTTGGGATACCACAAAACATTAATGATCCTGTGGCTTTTTTCTAGCACCATCATCAGGTCCAAATTAATTTATAAACAACACCTGAAGGAAATATTCCCATGAGCCTCTGTTGCACTTTTGTCTCTAGTGCAAATTCCCCAATGTTCTCATGCTAACACACTAAAGATGTTAGTAAAACAAAAATGGTGAACATAGTAAACATTACGTCTGTTTATAACAGTGTATATAAGCACTGTCATTTTGTTTTGTTTCTTATGTGCATTTTTGTGAGATACTTTTGATTTGTCTTTCAATCTATGTAAATTAAACTCTTGGTTAAACTGTTAGAGATTGTTTCACAAGGCTGAAAAGTCAAGAGAGTTTGGAAACCACCGTTTTAATCTGACTTTACCCTGTAACCTTTCATCTCGTCATAGGTATCTCATTGTAATTTTGAAACCTTTTCTGTCATTTGTGTGCTCCTCTGTGAATCTTCAAAGCTATTTTCAAACAACAGCGACAATAAGTTCCTTTTTATTTTACATAGAAAACTTTTAGTAAAGCAACAAGCACAAGATCCCCGTGTTTCACCCATCAGAATGTAACTTACGTGAGGTTTGGAGAACAGCTTTACAGACAGTGGGATCTCTATGTTGAAGAGATGCTGGAAGCACAAAGCATATTTTTCTGTCAGGGCTGGCAGAGAGTCAAACTGACCCTGAGGTTTCCACTGAGGCCAAACTCCAGCTGCCTTTGAGCTGGGTGATTTACTGACAGAGATGATGATTCTTTACTACGGTGATTTCACTACCTGGATCCTCGTCAGGCTGCCGTGGCAAAACTGCCTGGGCTTCCTCTGCCATCTTTGAGTTGGAAAATGATTCACCACGCTTTTATTTTTTACCGCCTGGATCTTATTTTTTGTAGTTTTGGCTATTATTCCTCATCAGTTACTACAATATTAAAACAAAAAAAGAAAATATATATTAAA
>NW_018128265.1:187926-195167 GCF_001952655.1 Monopterus albus | reverse complement strand
TTCAGTCAGAATATCTCATTAAATTACTGTAGATGCAAAATGAGTTATAGATAAAAAGACAAACAAAAGGCCTCAGAACTGCATCGTCTTTAACAGCATGGGAACCAGATGTACAAATAAAGTCCATTACTCAGTAAAATTTATAAAGTAGCTAAAAAAAACGCAGCTACTTTATGTTTTTCAACTGAGAACAGGCACAGCTCTTAACAATGTTTTACTTTCACCATGCACACACCCAACATAATGAAGACACCCCAGCACATGAACAGGATGAGCCAGGGGTCAAATACCATCTCTACAAATACTGACCAGCCTGCTCTACCACCAACCCACCGCAGCTGCCAGTGTGGCTCACGGCAATTAGCCAACAAACAAATGAAACTAACCAGTCAACACAAAATTAACAAATAATCACCAACTCCTCCAAAAAACTGTGAGCACACTGTGTACAGCAGCGTTTTTATCATGTCTGTAAAACTCTGCATTGACAACTAATAGGTTAAAAAGTGAAAGGTTAAAGGCTAAATTGTCCTCTTCAGTGTAACATTTAGTGCATATGACCGAAAAGGTGCTAAAAAAGTTTTTTAAAACCTTTATCTGAAACAAACCAGTTTTAGTTTTAGCAACATCCTAAATTCATATTTTTAATCACTTACTGCTTGTGCTCCCATAAAAAGTGGTGGCCAAACAAGCTGCCATTTTGAAAAGTCGTAATTCCTGTTGTGATGGACACACTCATGCAAATGAGACATCATGTAAAGGCCAGGTTGTCCTCTAAACAGGGCTACAAACAGGGTTCAACACTGCAGGCTACATGTTTTTTTTTAAATATACAGATAAAAGTACATGACCGCATCCCGGGAAGTTAAATTCCTGGTGCAACCATGACCTTGCTGTAGTTTCACAGTGGAATGGAAAATCATAACAGATATTTCTGGTTTCACCTCCAAACAAGTGGTTTAGATAATATGGTCAACCTGTGGGCTTGTTTACAACTTCATACATCATCATCTGACCACTGGTGTTTGTTGCCCTCATGGAATCACCTTGTGAAGTCACCGTGTCCCCCACAGATCCGCAATTATCTTGGTGAGTAAAATGTTATCAAAACACATTTTTGTGATGGCAAGATGCACAAAAATAAGACCTGGGTTGTAACAAAACACAGCTTTCCCCTAAAGTTGCACATGATTTCCCAGAACAATTGGACAAATGATTTCAAGCTAAATTTGAAAGTAGGGTAGCAAAGGCAAAACGGTCAGTTTTCCACCCGTAGCAAATGAGTCAAGTTTGAGTGTGATGTCAAAACTGAAAGTCAGAAAAAAAACAACACACTTTTTGTTTCCAGACTGTCTTTTTGGTATTAAGCAAAACACACGAGTAACTGGCCAAAATTTCTAGGTAGTCCAATTGTTATTCAAGTTGTTCAAACACTAAACTGTTATTGCCAAAGTACAAGCCTGTACTGCGTAGGGGTGTCGGTAGGGATCTTGTTCCACGAGATTTTGTCACATTATGACATCTCGCCATAATAAAATGTAAAGATATTTAATCACCAAAGTGAAAAGGTATCTCGTGATATCAGTACATAACAGAACCAGAGGAGCAGCCAGCATGACGGAGTCTGAGGGTGAAATTAGCATAGAAGATGCCGCTGCCACTTTATGTTCAATGAGTTCAGTTAGAAGGTCGCACACAGCTCAATGTTTCCCATATGTTGATTTAATGTTTGCTGAATGTTTGCCCCCTTAGTCCACGGGAATAACAAAAAACACACATGGGAAAGCTGATCAGTCCAATCAATGTGATTAGTGATCCAAATTATTTGTTTACAATATTTATTGGTTTCAACCAGGGCTCCTGAAGCAGCCAGAGAGGGTCAGAAAGAGAAAGCTGGAGAGGATGAGGGCAGCAGCCAACATGCTGCCGCTGTGGGACAGCTGGTGCAGAAGGGACAGATTAGATGAACAGCACAACAGCACTTTAGCAGTACTGTATTTAATTATAAAAAATAAAATAAAATAAAACTGGGCCCCTCATGCACAGTTGTAAGGTCTGAAGAGACTCATGTGAAATCATAGAGAGAAGCCAGTCAGTTGAGTTTGTGGCAAAACCTTTTACATTTTACTTCAAATGATAATTCATACTCAGAAAATATTTCAAAATGCACCTGCATTGTTTTGCATTTTGTGATTTTCAGTTGAATAAAAAAAATCATATTTCATCATTGAAGATTTCTTAAAAATAGTGTTAAAATATCATCTTGCCTTGTTCTCGTGAACCCAGTATCATGTATCATCTAGTACTGCACCTGAATGAAGCAGAATGAAAGCTTAAAATGTCAGACTCACTGTGAAATCACCACTGAACCTTTTCCACGTCCAAAAAGGGGTCCAGAAGTACGATTTAATGTTTCTCAGCATGATTGTAAGATTAAGCTCAAGATTGATTTTTCACTTCGTAATAAAAACCCTCTGTCACTTCTCTGTCTTGTAGGGAAGTCTGCACACAGGATACCGTATGCTTCATATTAAAGACATATGTTGCTCCAGAGACAGCCAGAGGGATAAGCAAACTAATGGGCCCCAAAAAGCATTGAAAATTGTCTTATTTTAAAAGTAAGATAAACTCTGATTTTTCAGTCACCCTTTGGGAGCATAGTGAGAAAATTCACAACTCAAATAAATGATGCAGGGGACCACACATAAAAAATTACTTCCTATCCTTTTGTGTGCTTTTTCTTTAAAACTCCATTCCCTGAAGGAGACCATAAGATGCAGCTGAAAGTACCCGAGTTAAGGTCATTATGTCCAACTACTGCTCCCAAGGGGAATAAACAAATTGATTTGACCACTTTTGTTTCCCCTGTGATTTCCAGTCTTAAAGGTTCCCTGCACAGTGTCCACTGACCACTAGTAGCGCTATGGAGCAAAGCTTATATACACAGTTTGTTCTCATACACACTCATAAGGACACCAGTGACGAGACACACATGCCTATAACTGATGCTAGATCGACAGCTGGCAGCAGCAACACACAAAAGCAGCACTGCAATGTTTTACAAAGCCAGTGAAGAAGACACGAAAGTAAACAACACAGGACTTACTTCTATAAAGTTCATTCTATGCTTGTGTGCATCTCTGGTGAGAAACACACAAAGTCCTTCTTATGGACCCAAAACAGAACCAGCTATCGGATCCCCTTCAATGCATATTCAGGATTTCTGATTAATAACCGATCTGTTCTCTTTGACACACTCAGCTAAAGCTACTGAGATTAAGGACACACTATATACTCTTATCGTGTTGATCTGTGATAGTGACACATGGCAGTAAGATGTTCGCTTGTTTGAAGTATTTTTTTCCTCCTCATGTCTTTAACTTATAGTAGATCACAGCTTCTGGAGCTGGAAGCCGCAGCACATCTGTAAGCCAGCGGAAATACCAAAATCTTGCACGGCACTTTGATTGTTACATTCAAGATATCATGTGTGCTACCAGCTCTGCTGCTGCAAGCCATTAGGCTCAGTAACTGGTGGCTTGTAAAATGCGCTTGGAAAAGCTGGAGACAAGGCAGAGGGGATGAGATGAGGATTCCACATGGTTATCCAAGGAGATGATAAACAAAAGGAGAAGGTGATACAGCCTAAGTGATATACTGGGCACATGTGGGATCCTGGAACAAAAAGAGAGGATGAAAAAACCTTCAGAGGGAGGTGGGGCACAGGGGGGCTCTTCTGATTTATGCTGAGCTTCAGGGCTTGTGTATCCGAAAACAAGATCAGTTCAGTAGATCACGTCACCCTGCATCCTTTATGGATTTTCATTCCGGCTTGACTCGACCAGTAGTATAAAATATCTAAGTATATTTACTCAAGTATTGCAAATAAGAACAACACTGAAAAAGAAACAACTGAGAGGATTCAAAGAAATGAACTTTTGAAGTAACTGCCTTAAAACTTTTACTTTTGATCACTTCAAGTTACTGATTTATTATTTTACATGATCACAATATAGAACATCTGATTTTCTTAACGTATTCAAAGTTGAACTAATTATATAATTATGACACGTGATTTCTATCGTGATAGATAGGGATGGTTTTTCTTCAATAATACTCCAGGATGTTAACGTCAGAATGGTGCAGGAAGTGTCTGAAGTACAACCCTTTGTTCACTGTGGTTTTCACTGTTTTAATTTTGATCAGAAACAAGACTCATCTGAGACAGTTGTATAAAACAATAACTGAGTGGCTTCCATTATCAAATTTTTTTTCATATAAGCTTGATGAAATGCATGCTGCGAGGTATGCAAATAAGCTAACAACGTTTCTAAATTAGAATTCAGTTATTACTCCAATTGCTGATAATTTAGATTTCTGGAAACTTGTAACTGGTATTTACACCAAAAAATATAAGCTGCCGTCTTTGTATTTGCTACTTTATAGTTACTGTATTCTCCACTACACTTCAGAGGGAGCTGTCCTACTTTTATTCCACTGCGTTTATTTTGCAGTGGTTTTCAACAGTTTTGTCTTGTGAGCGCTGATAAAAAGTGTCTAGTTGAATCCCTCATCATATTTCATGTCCATATTTAGGGGTCCATGGAAATTTAGCACAAATTTTAAGCAAATTTACATGAAACTGGCAAAAGAAACAAATATTTATGTTTGTCTTATGTCTTAATTTAAAGTGTTTCAGAGTTTTTATCACTCCACAGATCTGAGGTTTTTGTCTCTAGTAGAAGCTTGAGTAACTTCACCTGCTTCTTGTCCATTGTTTTATTTTCCTAAGTCTGTTTCCATTGTATTTTATTGCATATTTGTTTTCTGACACACCAACTTTCCCACCTCAGCTAAGCTAAAACACTTTTTGACAACATTTCCAATTCTTTTTTTAAGCATTTCCACTCTGGTGTTTTGTGCACAATGTGAAAATTCACAAAGAAAAAATAGGCAGATGGAAAGACACTCAGTGTCTAAATGGGTCCCTTGTCACACCTCAGATGTCTATGAGCAGCTAGCAGTTCCAAGAAGCAACATTTCCCCTCTATGGTTTCATTTAAATAACAATTTGAGGCCCACAGAGGTCATATCATTCCCTTATTTCTCATAAAAACTAAATTTAGGGAATGGTATCAAAAACTGCTACAGAGCTGACCCCTCTAGATTCGTCTTGTGGGACATCAAATGATACTTAAATACGCTCTGATGATATTTCATATTTTTTCTATTACCTAAAATCCACAACTTTTCCTTTTAATAACATTTTATAGGCCTGGACTCTTCACACTCAAAAGAATCAATGAGAGAAGGCAAAGGGACAAGACCACTCGCTAAACCTCAAACTGGACAGATGCAAAGGTCATCTCCAGCTGCTGCCCTGCAGAAAAAAAACACTTGTGAAGCACTAAAGGAAAACCTCCAGCAGAGATTAATGCACTGTTTAATATGTTCCAATCTAGATTCCAGATTGAGTTTTCTTATTTTACGGCTTCGCGAGCATTCCGGTTCCTATTGTAACCTGCCTGCACGGAAATAGCTGCATCATACTCGCTGAGGATGATGATTTGAAGTAACCATAGAAGCAGCTGGCCTCTGCCAAAAGGACCAGATCTGGGTAGGTCATCAGCTGAAGCTCTTCAAATCCTCTGAGTTAACTTTTACGGCAAGTGTTTATAGAAGGTCATGCACATTGCCTTGCACCTTCCTTTCATGTCGGGTTGGAGGAACATGTGTCAGATGGAAATGTATCTTGTTTGGTCATGTCTGGTCCGTTTTCCCTGCTGCTCAACTCTTGGCATGATTCTATTTTGATTATTTTAACAATTGCTGTTTTATTTTTTACTATTCTAAAGATGGTTTTTCAGTTTTTACTCTACCTTTACTTTACTTTTTACGACTAACTGTGGCAGTGAACTCGGGACTCTTTCATCCTGCATGCTGTGCAGCTGCAGTCAGCTTACTCTGGGCTAAAAACTTTAGCTCTGTTGCTGTTCCACAAACCAGATGTGGTGCTGAATTTACCCAGAGAAGAGACAGAACACAAATCTGGACAGTTAACATGGACAGCTCTCTCTGTTTCCATTCCTGACAACTGTCAATCATGCACTTCGTTCTGCTTATCATGGACCAAAATCCATCTCTAGAGAGACAGAGCCATCTCATGCAACAGTTTATAGGGTGAGCTCATTTCTAGTAGTTCTGCCGTGTTCCATGTTTCTATGAGGAAAGCAGCAGATGCTTTGTGGACTGTATGTTTGTAGTTTAAGAAAGGTGTTGACTGAACTGTGTCATAATTTCGGAGGCTGCAGTGCCACTGATTTACTGTACATTGCCGGGTGTTTCAATTATTTTGTCCACCTGGTTTATAATCAAATGAGGCTAGGCTACATAACAGAAACTCCTCAGTCTATAATGCAATACAAACGACATCCTCTAAAATGATGGTGCAGTTGATTTAACACCTCTCTAAAACTGGTAATAAAAGAAATGAACATTATTTTTGTAGGTTTTATTGCAGGACTGTTGTCTGCATCGATTTTAGCCAAGTGTACCTAATAAACTGGCAACTGAGTGTAGATTTTTAGTTTAGGAAAAACAGATCTATTTTCAGAGCCAGCTGCCCAGGTGTGTTGAACACATGAAGACTTTGGTTCAGTGCCTAAAGGGGATTCCCACACACACTGATTCTTCACTGTGTCATCTTGGGTCAAATGTATCAAGACAACAGTTTTCGTCTCTGCAGAACCTAAATCAGTTCTTTGTTAACTCTTGGATTTATACTTTAGATTTAACATTGCAAAGTTTAATACTACCCACTAGGTGTACAGGCTAAGACTGAGTCTCAAAAAAAAAAAAAAAAAAAAATAAAACTTTGGTGAACATGACGATATTTCCACATGCAGTTCTGACATGCCTCACATTAAAATACTGTCAAAAGCTCTTGAAAAAACAGTTCTATGTAACCTATGCAAAATATTGAAACCAGAATCACCAAATGAATGCTTGTATGTTTACAGAAAAAGCTACTTAACCTCCTTCACCTCCACAAAAGGAACTGAAGCCACAAAAGGACCTGAAGCAGCAGCCCTCTGCTGTGATTTGTGGCCAGTTTCCCTCCAGACTGTCCAGCCTGTGGGAGACTCAGTGACCTGGCAGGTCTGCGTGCGTCTGGTCAGTCGTGTTTACACAGCAGCTCGTGGACCCAGCTTGAAGGAGCTGCAGAGTAACAGATCAGCAGG
>NW_018128265.1:177978-187915 GCF_001952655.1 Monopterus albus | reverse complement strand
AGGGGATAACATCTTCCAATCTCCAGCAGGGCTCCAGGGCACTGAGACAACCAAATGCACACCAGGGAGGCACATTTGCTCAAACACACAAGCTCGGAGGGTGAGCGATACACTACACCACTGAAGTGGAGGACGGCAGGTTAAAGAAAACTGCCAGGCCAAAGGGTTACACTGAGACAGAGTTACCTAAATCTTACAGTGTCACTGAGTTTTTTTCTGCATTTTGTCAAGAGCACATTCGAGTGTCACACACCTACAGGTGCAGCCGATACATGCCTTGCAAAACAGAGGCGAGACAAAACAAAAAGATGCATGGTAACGAATACATGTGTCAGCCACATTATATCAAATATAAACTAAACAAACAAGGTTCTCTTATGTTGATAGGAGCCAAGTCTAAAGTCTTGCGTGTAAATGTGCACAAATGTAGTACATTTATCTGTCATATCAAGCAGACTAGCATGCCCAGGAGACATTGAGCTTGAAGATCATCATCCAGCCATCCATCATCTGAACTGGAGCCAATCCCGGCCAACACTGGGCAAGAGGTGTGGTACGTCCTGGACAGGTCGCCGCCTAACACAGGGCTGACACATAGAGACAAAAATCATCTACATTCACACCTGCGGTCAAATTACAGTCACCGATCAACCAAACCTGCACAGCTTTGGACTGTGGGAGGAAGCCAGCGTAAACCCACACAGGCATGGTGACAACATGAAAACCCCACACGCAGGCCCCAGTTGGCTGCCAACCTTCTTGCTGTGAGGCAACAGTGCTAACCACTGCACCACCATGCTGCCTTAACAAATGGACAATGTATAAAATATAAAACACATTTCCTTTTCAGCCTCATACAAATCACACAGGTGATGCTCTCTGCTCTCCTCTGGGGCTGAATGGAAGCGTCCGGTTTCTGCAGCCAAAAGCAGAACGCCAGAGCTGAACTTAAATATTTCATTTGACAGTCTTAACAATTTTAAAATAGCAAAGATTTACTATATACTGTAGAAAATTGAGAATCATTTTGCAAGTTCTCTTGACCATGAGTAATTATTTGAACAAGCCCTAATACAAGTTTTGTTAATGAGTCTCTTGCCAGGTAGGTTATTCTCCATATTCTGTTCCACTGCAGCATGTCACCCTTTTCCTTGCCTTTACAGAGCTCCCATTCCATAACCACACAAACTGACAGATTCATTAATTCCTACCCTCTGATACCACCCATGAGTGTTTCCTGAATCACGTTCATGTCACAGATACTGTTAAAACCAACCTCCTGCAACACAGACTTAGTCACTCTATAATAACATCACCTGACTCCTGTTTTGCTCCTGTCACAAGTATTACAGCCACAATAGGGCTTTGTCAGTCATATGTAGACATTCTGTTTGCTGAAATAAGTGATACCGTCTCACATGACTGCTAAGGTAGATATCAGAATAAAATGAAGCCACGGATGGTAGCTAGCTATGGCGTCATTTTGTATGGTAGGCTATTCTCCTTAAAACACATCCACCTTTTTGAGACCACATCATGTGCATGTCTGGTGTGCCACTCCAGAATCCGCAGCTGCACTAAAAGAAAATCAGACAACAACAGGATGAAAGAAAGACTTTAGTCCCCATTCAGACTGAGTCTGTGAAAAAAACGCAGCACCCTCCAATCATGTCTATGGGGGACTGCGTTCACAGCAGGGGGCTCCTGCAAAATAAAGTGACCCTGCAAAGTGAAACAGTTGGATCTCTTTCACTGCACCGGACGGTGACATCATCTGGCAAAGATTCTGCATTGACTAATCACATATGGGGGGTGACTGAGACATGGACGCCCATGGGAAGAGGGCTCTTTTGTTTACCTTGTTAGCATGAGCATTCACTGCTATTCACTGTTGAATACGGGCCACAGTTAACACACCATAACGACACACTGTGCTTTTACATTAGTATTTTTATTCATCAGTGCCGGCACACTGGTGCCAAGGTAGAGTAGGCTGCGTTAGCAGCATGGCTAACCAAAACACAACCGAAACTCCTGGGCTGGAAATGTGGACATAGCCACTCACATTGATTTGTCACAACATGGCCATATTCTACACACCTTCAACACTGCACCTCGCAACCCCTCACCCCCAACTAACGCAGACCCTTGCAGTAAAACACAGCAGGGAGTTGTGTTTTCATCGGATCAGTCTGAGCGCTTTCTAAGAGCTGTGAGCCAAGAGCTGTGGATGGAGATAGAGGTGAAAGGTGGAATCAAGAGGGAAATATTAAAGGATAAGCAGAACTGGCTGAGGTGAGCGAGAGAGAAGCGAAGAACCGGAGGTCTGGTTCCGATTAGTCCACACTAGTGAAGGGTGTCAGGAACCCTGCTGGGCACCTCGAGGGTCACACTGGAAAGTATGTGAGTCTGAGAGAAAGGAGGAGAAGTTGGCAGAAAGGTGCAAATCTGGTTTGTATATCACAGAACAGATTAGATTTTGTCTGATGAATGTGGTTATGGTTGTGTGTAAAGGATTGGCCAGCCATAATTCAAAAGTTCAACCCCTGCAGCAAACAAACAAATTGAGACTTTCTTCAGATGTTAATCTGCTGGTACTTATACATTTAAAAATAGAAAAAAATGGTAACACTTTATCTAACAAGTTTAGAACAGAAAAATATAACAGCTGAAATAATTTGTCTCGCACAATACACAAACCCAACAAAATCCTGTATCAGCACCAGTTTTCTATTACTGAAGTTACAAAAATGACCTTGTGAATAAGTTCCAAAATCACGGCTCACACAAGTACCTGCAGCTGAGTTAGTCAAGACAAGACGGTGCTGTAAAGGTAGATACTGACTCTCTTGGAAGTAAACGTTGACACAGCAGGTTTGGGAGTGGGAGCTGCAGCTGGCTGGGTCATCAAGCTGAAAGAGTCAGGCCCCAGCAGACCCAGAGAGGGCAACGTACAGATGGGGAGGTCTGTGTCTTTAAAAGGACTCAGCCCTCCAGAGACCACTCTGTGCTATCAAGCCATCTCACTATCAAAGTTTACAGAAGGTGAAGTTCATCGTCGGCTTCACTTAACTGTTATATCCCTGTGGGAAAGAGGAGGAGGGAAACGAGGGCCGGCACAGAGGCTGAAGGAAAGAAGGAAGGAGGAATCTTTTTTAAGAAATTAAGACACCATATACACCCTGAAAATAGGCTGTGCACTCTAGCACAGGACTGTTAAATGAGAAAGTCTAACATACAGACTCTATTTGTATATTAATAATGTGAGGATTTAGTTAAGGCCACTAACATGACAACATAACTTTAAATAGTACAATATCACAAATTTGCCTCAAGGGCCTTTACAATCTCCACAGCACCCTCTGTCCTCAGACCCTCAAATCAGATCAGAAGAAAACTCTTTAATGGGTAAAGAAAAACAAGGGAAGAAACCACAGGATCCCTCTTCCAAGAGAACAAGCAACTTCAGACAAAATCATCAATATTTACCAAAATAAAAATTTTTTTTTTATCAAATTACGTGACAGGTTTCAGTTTTAGTATTTTAGCTTCATGGATCTAGCTTGTGACACTTGGTGGTTACAGGATGTCACAACAGATCAGTGTTTTACACACTGAACAAGAAGGTCTGCAGCCCACTGGCACCGTGTGTACTCCAAAACAATCCCTTTCATCTGAGAGTTTATGCAGACAGTGATGTTTTCTCAACAAAGAAATAACAACAAACTGAAGTGATAAACCTTGCTAAGCAGTTATTGGACAAACTTTGTGGATCTTCATGGAAGTGGTGATGATCGGATTGAAGGGTGAACCCACTTGCATCACCTAATGAAAACATATGAATCACACAGCACAGCACAAGCTACTGTAATATTAATACCATTAAATCTCATTTCTAATCCAGATAAATCTTTGTGGTTCTGCTGGGTGAATCTTCATTGCATGGTTGGGGATTTTGCCAAAGGTGGTGAGATCTGATTATTTGCTTCTCCTGCAGCTGATGCGAATGTGCAGCAGAAGCAGGATGCGACTGCAGAGTCAAGCTCAGCTCGGCAGAGAAAGGTAGGTACAGAGGAGCAATTATGAATGAAGAAATTAGAGCTCCTGCCTCCTCATAGACCAGTCTAATGGAGCCATGCTGCCAAATTCTGTTCAACATTTCTAGGCGCATGTAGCTTTGGAAACAAGGTATTTACTAATGGAACAGCTGCAGATGGACAATGATAAGAAAGCAGACTGAAAAGCTCCAGGAGCTGGAGTCACTCAAGTAAACATGAGCGTTTGTTGTTTGCTCTGTTACTCAGCAGACGAGTGCACAGACACTAATCTGTCATGGATGTATTCAGATACCTGAAAATGCTGCAACAAGTCAGTCTTCCTGTTAATTTGTCCCAGTGGCCTACTCCAGTGCTACAACACAAAAACTCCTCCAAAATGCATTTTCCCCATAGACCACACTGATCAGAGAGAAGTAAAACTGCTGACAGGGCCTCAAACAAGGCCAGTTTATTCTTGTTATAAATGTAAACTACAAAGTTTTTTTGTTACTAATTGTTTGATAAATCAAGTGAAACTGGGACAGGACTCCACTACCACTGCCCTCTTCGACACTCTGCTGCCTACAGGGAAATGTTTTGTGTTATAATGCTCACAAATTCAGCTCTTGCAAGATAATATGTTATTTTTAAGATGGCCACAGAGATCGGAGTGGTGTGTACCTGCGGCATTTTAAAACACCTGCTGACAGTCAAGTTGTCAAAGAGACAGTACAAAGGGATGTTTGCCAGTAATTAAAGGAACATTCAGGTGTATTTCATTGTGTTTTATTTGCCAATAATGCAACCATTGTAACTCTATGGGTCCTGTTAATGTTGCACAAAACACAGTTTGAATGGAGTTGTGAGGCATCCTACAGATTTTAAACTGAAGAGTTTTACTAGAGATGCACCAAATGCAATTTTCTTGCCAGATTAAGATTTTTTTTTTAAGTCTGCCCTGCCGATTTTCTTTCTAAGAACTGTAACTGACACCATACACAGACATTTTTTAACTTTTACTTAATGAAAAATTTATGTAATAAATATAAAACATTGTATTCAAATTTTACATTTCCCCTCTCTTTGTTTTCAAACCTCCAGCTAAAAATTAAATGCAATATTTGTATTTGTGGAAATATAAACAGGTACAACAGAAGAATGTCTGTTACTACTGAGGATGCAGTTAGGTAGGTAGAACTTTATTGATCCCACAGTGGGGAAATTCCAGTTCAAAGTGTGTGTACTTTGTATTTGCTGTGTTTTACCATGGGTTGGATACACTGTACATATACATGCATTTCATGTGTAGCCAGTAATTCCCTCAATGTGTACTATCTGTTGGATGTTTGGATGTAGTTTCCCCCTTCTCCAAAGTGTTTCTGTGCACTGTTTATACGCCAAACACTTCCGATGCACCAGTGACCACACATCCGATACAGACAGGAAAACTGGCCACTTACAATCTCCATCAATCGATTGGTGCACCTTTAATTTTTACATGAATCATTTGAAAAGTCAGATGGAAAGTAAATGCCAGTGTAGGGATCTACACATTGCAGAACGTCTGACTTTTGTGGTTCAGGAAACAATAAAATTAACACAGGTTGTAATAATTTTACATTTTGTTTTTTGCATAAGAAAACCAGTAATTATTCATTTTAAAAGACCTTGTCAACTTAATTCCTATTATTTACTCTTACTTTAAAAAGTAAAAGGATGCTAACTGATTACTCAGTTAATAATTATAATAAACAGTGGTACAGTATATTCAATTATAAAAATAATCCTTACCATAGACTCATAACTAGCCTTCTACAAACCATTTTAATTTTTGCCATTTTAGATTCAGAAGCTTTCAAATTCAGTCTAAATGATAAGGAGTTATTAAGCACATTAACACATGGTCATCTGAAAAGTCTAATAGTATTCTTAACATGTCACCATGTGGCCTATGTGGGGCTCGCCATACTGGTTTTACAAAACACTCCACTTGAGAAGTAAAAGCACTGAAACGCCTGTTCCCACGAGGACTGGGAGCGACGGTGCAGACCTCAGCTGTCGACGCTTCTCTCTCAGGCCCAGAGGAAGTGGATGTTTTTCCTTTCTAGGTTTGTTCTGCCACTTTGTTCATTCTTTACACACATTACTTGTGATGGAGGACAAGTGAAAGCAGGGCTATAGCTCACAGCAGGCTTCTGAGACGCTACACGAGACGTCTGGGAGTATGGGAACTTGTTCCACATGCAAACCACAAGCGTCATTAGTATCACAGATATATACTGCTTCATCACTGAATACTCCCTTGAATCAGAGCAATAGTCAGGCCTTAGAAACTGTGGCTTGGATGGATGGCCTGGGTGACTTGATTCTTCAGAGCTGGGATGTAAATCTCTCTCCCCATTACCGTAACCTGTGCAGGTTTTCCTCTCATGCAGAGGCAGAGCTGGACTATAAGGTGAGCAGCTGAGTAGCACATGTTGAAAGACCTCCTGCTGTCTTCCAAAGACCCTCTTGATAAATTTCTCACAGGTGGAGCCATTTACTGCGTGCTCAGAACAAACGTACACTATTTGGTATTTTAGCAAGCAAATAAATTTGATGTTTACCTGTGTGCTTGTTCAGCCTTGGCATATCTGGGGCAAATAACACTTATATGCCTTGTTCTTTGTTTTCTCCTTTCATCTCTCTCCATCCGCTGGTCGTTTTCACAGGGGTGATATAGGTTTTCACCAAAAGGGAACATGTCCTATATCCCTGGAAAATGTTGTCACAAGGCCTTTTTCCAACAGGTGAGAACATTTTCAGCGTCACTGGCTCTTAATGAGTTCTGCAGTATAAATGCTATCGGTGGCCAAATCAAACCCCCTGTTAAACGCTGGCCAGGAAACTGTAGCTCCTGTTTCAGTGTTAATATTCTGCACTCCGGTGATTATTCAGCACACCGATTAGAGCGTGGAGGCCTTTCTTCTTCTTCTCTTCTCTTTATTAAGTATTTTGTTTACCGGTAAGTCTTTTTAAATTAAATACTTAATGACATGGCATTTTAATTATAACGCCCAAGTTGATTTTATACAGACAAAAAACGCCTGCTGGAATGCAAACAGATACATCTACTCAACTTCGGGTACTTAAGTAAGTAAGTTAAACTACAGAGAAATACTGTACATGACTGCAACTGCATGCTGCTTATGTCAGTGCATCAATAATAATCTACCTACCTAAGACGTTTACTTTAGTAACATGTTGAAACCAGGACTTTTACATAATTTTTACTTTTAAGAGAGTATTGTTACACTGTGGTTCTGGCCCTTTTACTTAAGTAAAGGATTTGATGACATCAACTATTTAGTAGATGTTTTTATAAGAAGGCAGTCAAGATACAACTCTTAAAGTCAACTTTTACTAAGTGTGAACAAAACCTGATAGTGTTTGACACCTAAATACTTCATCATGTGCATTTTTGAAGATGCATATATTTATTTACAAGCTACTAATTTGCACAACACCTAAAGAAGGCTGAAGAATTACCACAGGCTGAAAGAAACCCTAAAGCATGTAGAGTTGTGCCTGAAAACAACACAACACCAATTACATATATGTGTACTGTATATAAATGCATTTATTTTATCTCTTTTCAAATCACATTGGTGATGAAGCTGATGTCTGTCCTCAACTATCTTATTTAATTTATGCTGTAAGTAAAGAAGACAAAAACTACAAACATCTTAACTAAGAACGTGAAAGTTAATCCCCCGTTTAACATCCTGTTATTTTGAAAACCTTCAAAATCCCTCACAGTCAGTGACCTGAAGACTAAAATGACATTTTACAGCTATTCCTAAAGTTTACAGCCATCTGTTCTGTTCCTGCACAGTGAGGCCATACACTGGCTAATATGTGACATATGTGATTTGTATTGTACAGTATGGAATAACCCGCCCCCCTGCCCCCCCTGAAACCGAAGGCAGTGGCAACCCTGCGATTGCCCTGATCAAAGACAGGTTGGCTATCTCACCCAAAGATAGACTTACAGGTGATGAATGGGATGAGTCAAGTGTCCAAATGCTGCTTCAGAGGTGGTATCCCTCGGTGTCACGCAGGTTCCCCGTAAAACACTTTGATGTAGCTCAGTTTAAAAAAAAAAAAGAAGCCCTGCAAAAAAGTAAAAACGGAGTCAAATACTAGGCCTTTATTTTTGACCCTGAGTGTGACCTGCTCAGTTTCTCCTACTGAAACAAACTGGAGGATTCCTAAAGTAAACTTTGTAATAATTCATTTCCACAATGTAACTTGGGCCTGAGCAGATCATACCTGGCTACAGTTGATAAGCTCTGCAGGTTATCATCATCATCTCAGTGACAAATTCAATAGCCTGTTTTTGTCTCTCTTTGTCTGAGTTTGAGCACCTGTTGTTTCAAAACCTACTCACGAATTTGAGTGGTACATCTGTGACTGTGTCAAGCAAAGACAGAAGGTTTGACAGGTATAGCAGCTAATGCTCCCAGAAGCGCAGATGACTTTGAAGGCCATCGAAGAAAACCTGTTTCTTCATATGAAAAATGTTCACCTTGACTTATTCCTTTCCCCAAAACATCCCAAAGTAAGTAGCAACAGAGAAAGAAAATCTTTAAGTGTATTTTTAGGCATGTCAGTATTTATTATTAGATGACAGGAAATGACCCAGACTTGAACCAGGAACACTGTGGTTCATGGTTTGTTACATCCAGGGCCACCAGGATGTCCGAACAACAACCAAATCCTAATTTTAAAAAGTCATTAATATACACTTCGGTTGATTATTCGTTACAAAACCAGCAAAGAAATGTTCTTTGTTGTACATAATTAAGTGTTTTATGACCCTGAACATTGAAACTAACAACTGTTATACATATGTTTATGTATGAACTCAAATTACAAAAAGATACAACACCCTTAATTCTGTCTTGGTCTTTATGTAAAGTTTTGGGGTAAGCAAATTATGTCTCATTCAGATGCCAGATAAGCAAAGGCCCAACAGCAAAATGACAGATTTATCAGATAGAAGCACCCCAGCATCAGAAGCACTCAAGTCTTAGAGTAGCAGCAAACAACACCTCTCTGAACACTTACAGAAGTAGTGAGCGGCAGCATAACCTGCTCCTTTAAACACCTGCACAGAGAAGAAATGTAAACCAGTTTCTTCACGCTGTACTGTACAGGAAACAAAATGTGTTGATGTGAAAACAGAGAGAATAGCACAGGCCATGTTGACTAAACAGCGCCAAAGTGTCACAGTGGCAACAGGTTCTGTCAGGCCATCTCCAAGGTTAAAGCCTCACCCTGCAGCTTCAGGGGTCAGCCTGTTTACACTGACATAAAATGTTGTGTAGGTAACATTCACACCAAAGCCCTGGAGAACAGGGATGGCTCCACACCTGCCAAAATGTGTTCACTGGGTGAACACTGGAAGAAACGGACAGAAGCAGTTAAATGGGGGGAAGTGTGTTTAGTTATGAAATACTACAGGCAACCTGTGTAGCAAACGGCACAGCAGGTTGGGCCAAGCTGGAACCTGGAACATCTCACAAACTCAGTGCTACAGCAAAAAGTGCAACAGTCACACCACAGCAGGAGCAACAGAGGAGTCGAGCACAGACTTACAGTATACGCATGTCTGATCAGGTGTAAAGGAAATCACTTTCAGCTTTTCCCGTTTAGGGGTCGCCACAGCAAATCGTCACACTGACGACTCGCATGTTGACTAATCAGGTGTAATAAGTGAAAACACCTTTACTATATGGTCATGGTTAGAACTTTTGGTTGAAGGTTCCCTGTACCAGTAAATACAGCAAAGATTTTTATTAGTGGGTCCTGTTTTGTTTATTGTTGTGCACCCACAAGCATACGGGTGATGTGGTACA
>NW_018128265.1:162046-177948 GCF_001952655.1 Monopterus albus | reverse complement strand
TCTTCCACTGATCTACAGGTGGTGGTATCAGGTCAAAACACGCAGCAACACACCAGCAAAGGCATGACAGAAGAAGCCAGGCAGCAAGCAAACATGGAAGGAAACAATAAATGGGCTCAACATTTTCTATATGTTTGTTTGGCCTCAAGGATACACGGCGCATTTTGCTGAAAAACGCTGAATGTCAACTGTCTCCACAGACACCTGGGGACATTTTGGGCTCTTTAACCATTAAATGCCCCACTATGTTCACCAGCAAGTGCCTAACTTTGACTGTCTGTTGGTTAACAGTTGGCATAGGAGTTTGTTTCACTTGCTGCCTGCTGCAGCCAAAAACAAGGCACAGAGGGAGAGTGAACACAAACAGCAAAGCCGCAGAGCAGAAATCCACATCAGTGAGCTGAGAGCAGCCACACAGCTCAGTGGAGTCGGGTGATAACTGTCTGTCTCTGGCTTCATGACCATATGATGATATGAAGAAAAAAAGAAGATGTAAATCTAGATGTTCTTCTGAGACATAAACCTCAGTCTCACCCTTATTTTTCTACCACACTACATAAACACTAGCTACTCTTCATCCTGCATTGCCACTGGACGTGTGTCATGTTTTGAAGCATGTACACATGTGCGATGTTTAACAAGTAACAGAAAATAATTAACTATAATATTAATAGTAGCGTATGGTGTCAACTCCGTTCACACATGAGCACCATCAGCCCCTCCAGAGGAGTCGACTGTGGACCAGTAAGTGTCTCACTATGTCCACGCAGACACAGGAAGTTCCCGTCTGGAGTGCGACTGCTGGTTTAAGGAAGCATTATTAAATCCATCTTTCATATACTGCTTCGACAGCTGCCCGCAGGAGATGATAAGACATCTCTGTGGCCACTCAGACTGAGAGGCTGCTATAAATAAACTGGCTGAAACTGGCCTTTAAGAGTCACTGTCAAGGTTTCTGGATGACGAGGACACTGATGACTCAGTGTAGCTGCGTCCCACACACTAAAACCATCCAGTATAACCTTATTCTACTGTCCTTTCAAGGAAAACTCACTTTCAGCAGTCACTAAAAGCAAATAAAATATAAGGCCAATGACTTAAAAGACAAATCCCAAACAGAAACTTCTTCTAAAGGCCTTTGGTCAGCCAAAAGTTGACAACTATCAAAAATGTTAATAATAAGCAACTTTGACAAATGTCAACACAAACAGCACACACTGTGCAAGCATCAATGGATTATGACTCAAATGGGTCCCGTGCAGAGCCCCCCCCACCACCACCATCCCACATAGAAGCAAGCCACCTAGACTGAGAGAAACATGTTTGTTTTATGCTTATAGCTGCATGTTTGCTGCAGCTGATTAGCATCTCTGTGGATGTTTTGTCTCTCTGTGTAGTCATTTAGCATTTTTTTATGCTCTTCTTGTGTCTCTTTATGGTCATTTTCCATATTCATTTTACACCTATTTGTAGTTATTTTGGCATCTCCTTGCGGTTGCTTAGTGTCTCTTGGCAGATGTTTTGTGTCTTTTGGGACATTTTTCATCATTTTGTCCCTGTTTGGTGTCTCCATATGGCAATGTCTTCTCTGTTTCTGAGATACAGTATTTTGCAAGCGAGCTCCAGGGGCCCACTGAAAGGCCCCCTGGGCCTGTGCCCGGCGGACCCTTTCACTAATCTATCCATGCATGCAAGCACATCCTCGTCTTCACAGAACAGTGTTTTTACATGAACGTATCTGGTTGTGTTCTGCCTTTATTACACAGCTGTAGACAGATAGATGGGGGATGACACCACAAAGATCCCAAGCTGGGGACAATGTGATTACACAGTCTGTGTCTTACATACATTTATATGGGGCATTTAGGTGGCAGTAAATAAAGACTTGTGATACGTATATTTAACAAAAAGAAAGCTGAATGCTTTTCCCAAATCTTTCTGGTGCTGTCAGGAAACATTTTGTTTTATGGAAAGTTTTTCCAGCTGTAAGAAGCTCATCCACTTCCATTGTGTGGCAACAGTTTCAGTAAGTGAAACCTTTCTCTTTTTAATGCTGCACACACAGACTACTGTGTTGTCAGTGAACTCTTATGTGAATATTAAAACCTTCAGCCAATCTGTGTCATGTAAACAGATTAGCCAACGTATTGTTGATTTTTTGTTTTGGTCTAAGTATTTTTTACTATTATGACAGAGTCTTTGTTTATAGAAGGACAGTTGGCACTGGAAAAACAGGTCAGTGAAAGTAATTTAAACCTGCAAACCCCAGAACTTCCCTCATGTTTTCTCATCTGCTTTTCCATTTCTGCTCCATGCAGACATACAAACCGGGATGTTCAGTCCCTAGTGGAGGGGGAGGACTGCCTGATCACCTGATTATTTATTGGTTTATCTTGTTATTAGATAACAATGACAATGTATCCTGTGATGCAGGTTTCTATAGAGATTTTTCAGCCTATAAATGTAATGAAAATGTAACTAGGTTGTACAAGTTTTTAAAAAATAGACATGTTTGTGTTATTAGAGTGTTGTTTCTCACTGAGGAATACAAACAACAACAACACCATGCCTGTAAACACAGATGTTCTGTTTGCCTAGGGGAGGTCATACATACAGTACTATAAGGAGTGCACATTTGAATCCACTCTTACAGGCCTATGCAAAACAGAGCTTTTAAGTGTTAACCTTGGAAATTGTGGTGTTTACTCATGTAATTTTGAGCCAGGTGCAGCGGTCATTTAGCACAGTGTTAACAGAATTACTGCAGCGCCATCTGCACCAACCTCTGCACTGCTGTTAGTGCTACAATAGCCACAACCAAGCGCCTTGTTCCATTCATACCACAGACACAAAGTATCATAAATAAAACCAAAGGCCCTGCAGAAGGCGACAAAAACAACAACCCTGACACAAATAACATTTGTGTGCACAGCCCAGTGTGACAGCACATTGCAGAGGATCATGCTATTTTCTTTGGGTGGCAATGCAACACAAAGCATTTTTCCATAGCATTTACATGAATGTTTAGACTGGCAAATTGCCTGCGAAAGCTCGGCAGGTGGAGAAGATGGCAATGTTTGTACAAGTCACTACATAAAGACAAGTTTCTTAAATGACGTTTTGGCCAATGACAACATCTCAAAGGAGCAGTCATAAGATAAGTGGATCATTATATTAAAAGACACAAACTGCCGGTGCAAACAGACGCCAAATGAATGAAGGATGATTGCTTTTGTCTTCTTCTTCTCTCAAGGTTCACCTTTCCAAACACTGGCTGTTCGAAGATTTACAATTATTTGCATAAACTTGCAAATGTGACTATCATCTGGATTTGAAGTGGCTGAATTTGCCTCTCTCCTTGATCCTTGCGTGAATGTTTCAAAATTATTCCAGAGCACACGAGAGACCTTCTACTTGCAAACCGACAGGGGCTTATTGGGGCTGTTCTGTCTTTACAAGAGCTGGGTGAAACAAAGACAAATACAGTGTACAGAGGTCATATAATCTCTCCTCCTACAAAACAAAATCTCTTTCATTGGTGCTTCTCCCCCTGGCCAGGCTGAATAGGGTGATTATTTTATAGACCTGTCAACCAGAGTTACTGCTTACTTTGAGCCACTGTTCAGCTGCCTTTAGTGCTCCAAATGTCTGTTTATGTTGCAAAAACATCTCTTTTCCCACTTTGAGCAGCAGTACAAGGTGCTGCTGGCAGCTACTGAAACAACAAAAACAAGAGCACAGGTGCTGAAATGACTCTCAGGCAACAATGGACAGACTGTGTTAACTTTGGCCTGTGTAGGTGTAAACGCAGCAGACTGGAGGTTTGAATATAAAATGGTATGATGATAAAGCTGCTTTGGAGGCAGCCATAATTTCAGTATTAAAGCTTATATTTAAACCTGTGTTAGAGTATGCAGCTTCCCAAATCAGAGGTTGTTCTGTACGAGTGTGTCAGTTCGTTTTCCACATTCAAGAGCTTTTAAGATACTCATTAATCACCCCCACCGCTGTCATGTGAATATGAGATGCAATACTCTTTGATAGAGATCATCGAAATCCCACTGTGTCTCTTGTGAATGACAATTTTATATAACTGATGAGCTTTTGCTAGTATGTCTTGGAGAAAACAATGAAGTGCAAGTTGACAAAGTAAAACAACTTTTACTATTTCTCTACAATAGTGACTCCTAACAACTATAAGTACTGATTGAATGAGAGTGAACGGTTTGTATTGGTACATTTAGGCAGCTCGGAGCTCTTGGTTAAGATTTTGGAAATATCTGTCAGTGTTATAATGGAGCCAAAGTCACAACCTGCCAGCAAATATAAAGCATCATATTTTCCTTTTGAAGGAATTCCTTACCATGTTGGAAGCGTCGGTGGTAATGTATATTTATATGTTTTGGTGGAACTACGGTATCTGTAGACGTCAATATAAATGTGCCACAGAAACTGTATGTGGGCACATTATTTTTTTACAAAGAATACAACCCGACTACCGACACTGTGCAAATTTTATGAGGGCGTATTGTCACTAAACACACACACTCCTCCGCACATACAGCAACCCAATACCATGGAACCATGGAAAATAAACACAGGGCCTGAAGGTCTGCTTTGGGGCAAATCTAAATACGACAGCAACAACAAACACTGACTCAACAGATCCTCAGTCCAAAACAAACCTTCAACTTTTAATGATGCTTTCTGCTAATGAGACAAAAAGCTAATTGCTACAGCCACTGTAAGGATCAGCAACATGTGAGCACATCAGGGACAAAATTACCCAAGTAATTTACAAACAACAAAACGTAGTGTAAATGTAGCAGGTAGCTCTTGGATTGTTTAGTATAATCACACCTTCAGCACCTGCTTTGTGCCTGTCTCACGTGATGCTGGGTGAGATAGTACCCAGTAAGGTTATGAATTCGGGCACAGCAGCTCCACAAATTCACAGGCACCATGTCTGAAAGGAGCCTGTGAAAATTCAGAATGCCTTTTTGTATTGCCCTAATTTTCCAGCTTGCCATTGTCTTGCTGCAGCACTGCCACTTGTAGCAAAACGTCAACAGTATCTAGCTCAGTCAGATTATGTGGAAACTCCACGCAAATATTCCCACCCAAAAAACACAACTGTACCCTGCTGTTATCTTTCAGATTTGGAAGCTAGCTGACTTTTGCAACAGAAAACATAGGTCATTAGGGTTAAACTAAACGGACGAGATCATTTTCTGTCTCCTCAGCATAACCAAGAAACACAACAAACTCCAGTGTGAATGTATCATCTCTCAGGATATTCCCAGCTGTCTTTCAGCAAGGATCCAACAGCATTTTGCCCCTATCGGCCCCCAGGCCTGTCAGCCCCAACAACATGGTAATTAAGTGGGAGCTACTTGTCAAAAGCTGCAGTGCTACACATTTCTTATTGGATTACAAGGTGCTGAGAAAGAATGCAGGAACTGTCCAGTGTTCCCCTCCATGCTGCTGGTAGAGACGGAGAGAAACAACACAAGCGAAAATGAATAGAAAGCCTACCCTTTCCTTCACGCCCGCTGATCACCAATGTAAAACACAGCATGTGCCATTTATTCCTAGAGTCAAAATAACTCAGTGTGTGTGTGTTTGAGTTTGTGGTGCTTAATAGATTCTTAATGTGAAAAAGACTGTAGCATATCAGATGGGCTGGGAGTTACTGGCGTGACGACAACAACAGTGGGTAGAAAAGCTTGCTTCAGCACCTGGAAAAGGGTTCATGAGTGTGGGTGAGTGTGAGTGTGTTGGGGGTCGAGACAACTTGGTGAGAACACAATAAACCAACCACACAGTCACTGGTAGGGCAGCCAAATGCTATATGGGCAGAAGGGCAGGAGAAGAATGGAGCAGTTGTATCGTTGCAGGGGGAGTCCATACTTCTTACTCGCTGAACACACCATTTTTATTTAGCTGGAATTTAGTTTCAACCATATGAATGCCTACTGAACCATTCCTCAAGCCCGTCTCTGCACACAGGCAGTCTACAGGTGTGCCAGTAGCACTGGGGTTGTACTAAGGAACAGCAGTGCATTGAGCTAAATGCTAACAGGCAGTGGTGGTGAGATTTACCATGCTCACCATCTTACTTCAGCAGGTTAGTGATTGTGTACAGTACATGCACAAACAAATCTCTTCCAACAGAAACTGACCATATCGACTCACTGTATCATCACTGAAGAAATAACTAGCTTTTAGCAGTGGCGCTCCACTGAGGGTGACGGAGAGCAGTTTTCAGCTCAGCTGAGATTCAGAGCATGTTAGTTGGACTGTAAATGGTAAATGGACTGTATTTATATAGCGCTTTTATGCACTGGCCAAAGCGCATTACAGGGAGATTATACACCATTCACCCACACACCGATGACGACAAGGCTGCCACACATCGGCGCTAGTCAAGCCACCGGGAGCAATTTGGGGTTCAGTGTCTTGCTCAGGGACACTTAGGCATGTGGGGAGACCGGGAGTCGAACCACCAACTTGCTGGTCAGAAGACGACTTGCCCTACCTCGTGAGCCACAGCTCATTAAAACACAATGAAAGTCTGAAAAAGCTGAAGACACAATCATAACTTGATATCTCTGTCATAAATAAGCTGCTGTGCAAAACATTTGCAGAGCAAAAAGCACTGGCAACTGCAAGATGAGCATGTAGTCATGCAGTCCAAACAAACCACTTGGTAGTGGCCAGACACTCGTGCACTATAGAAATCTATGAGTAAAAACCTTTTACTGATTAAAGTGTGTTTTTCAGTTTTTCCACCAAGCTGTCAGACAGGTCTACAGAGCAGCTAGAACACTGTACACACTGTGAATGGGATGAAACGTGAAGAAAAACAAAATCACTGGTATGGTCCTTTTAAGTGCACCTTCATGACATTAAACACATTAGTCTGCCTGTGCAACAACAGGAAGACCCTGTGACCTATGTTCTGTTGTCTTTGTGAGTCTTGAAACAAGAGCTACAAAACATGAAATTCCCAGACCACATTGGGTGTCCCTGTTTTTCTTTTCCCCACATCACAGCATGAAGGAAAGTCAATGAAGTCTCTAAATGGCAAACGACACCTGCGTACCCCAAAAAAAATGCTAAGTGCTGATAAGAGGACGGTGAGTGGAAGAGGGGGATGAGTCAACAATCCAGTTCACTCTGCTGACATGTTAAATCTCACACTTGAGGCCATAAGGACTTCAGCAGATACTTATCAGTGGTGGTTAGTGCAGACAAACACTGTCACCTCCTGCTCAGCAGCCAACTGCTGTCGGGGCGGCTGTGCATGCACACACACACACACACACACACACACACAATGAGATGTATTCATGTATACACACACTCTCTCTTAAATCATAGACTAAACAATGTCTTCCTTGTGCTCTTATTATATCGGGTTTTGACAGAGTTAAGGGGAAAAAAGGAATTATTGCCACAGTACTAACTTGTGGAGAGGGTGTCAATTGTAATTCCCTCTTTCCCCTTTAAGCTCATCATAAAGATAATAATCACATGGATAATAAATAAGTGCGAAATTATCTGATTCTTCACTGTCTGACATTCAAACAAGTGGCTGTGCTTTTTTATCCAAAATTCTAGATGTGTTGTGTATCATCTAGACACATTTTTCCAAAATTCAGCTCGACTTATTTAGTATCATGGGAAACTCTGGGATCTCCATTAGAATTTAAAGTGCAGCGAGTTTGAACGGTGTTTGGCTGCTTAGTACGAGTTTGTGCCAAGCATCCAAGTCGTGGGTGAGTGGGATTTAAAAGGATAAGGTGGGTCTTTACATATACTGTATCATACAAGTCTAACCAAAACATCCTTTGTTTGAATCTAGCCCAGATACCGATGACATGTAATACCTATCATGCCGTTCTTGTCACTCTCTCCTGTAAACAATGGCAAAATGCCCAAAAATCATTTTAAAATGTGTCTATGTACATGCAGTACAAGCTAAACACATGAAACCCAAAACAGGTGTCACAAATTGGAGGTCATAAACAACATATACCATTTCACTTAAAAAAATAAATACAAATCTTAAATTTTACTAGATTATATTCTCATCCTTTGCATCAGCCTCCAACAGCGAATGAAGTTGATCAGCCATTATCACTCGTAAGCTGACTCTCTCATTTTTTTGGCAAAATGTGTAAATAAATTACCTTTAGCAGAAATTATCTTTACACAAAAGTGTATAAAAAGGAGGAGGAGAAAATTGTTTTATATTTTCTTGATACACAAGAAGATACTACTGACCTGTACAGTAGCTAAAGAGAGAAAGACTAAAGATGAAGTAATAAATACAAAGCTACGGCCACCAGATGGTTCTCTTATCTTAGCATAAAAAGTAGAAACAAGATACAAACACTTAGCTTAGATGCATCCAAAGGTATAAAATCAACCAAGCAGCACTTCTAAAGCTCACTAATGAACATGCATCATCACTTTAACCCATACAGAGACCAGTTACTCATTCTAGCCAAGAAAGTGTTGCGTCCCTCCCATAAAACACTATTCTTTAGTGTAAAATTTGTAACTTAAACCATGTAAAATCCCCCTAAACATAATCTTAATATAGCATCACTGTAAACAGTAGCATGTAAAATAAATGCACAAATGTAAACCTAAGCCCAGTGACATAAAATGATGGTCACAATCATATAAGATCTGACAAACAAATGAATCCACAGTCCACCTACTAACTTTGTCTGAGTTTTGTTGTTGTTAGCATACTAGCATCTGCCTTACCAGCGCCTCCAAAACTCATGAATTATCTCCACGGAAGGATTACTGACCAGGCCTATGGGGTACAAAACTGAGATTTCACAGGGCCCCAGGAGCTCACCTGCAAAATATCCCACAAAGTGACAAAAAAAAATGGCCAATATGAGACACACAGCAACCACAAAGAGATGCAAAATTTGTTATACTATATAATTTAAGGGGTCAGTTAAACTTAAAAATTCATGCTATACGTACAACCAAAAAGATTCTGTATTTCCATAAGTGGTGTAAAACTATGGAATAATTTAAATGTGGACATAAAAAATAGTACTAGAATTGATGAGTTTAAACATAAGTATAAAGGTATGTGTCAATCAAGATATATGCAAGAACAGGTTTAATGATTAATCAGATGGAACATTGTGGGTGTGGGGTAAGAATGTTAGCACTCTAATAATTCTTTAGTATATTACTTGTGTGGCGTAGAAGATAATTATCTATGAATGTAATTATGTAGAATGTTAACACTCTGTAATAATTCTGTAGTATATTACTTGTGTGGTGCAGAAGAGAATTATTTATGTAGAGATATTGCTTAGGACTTAAAAGTTGTAAGATGATGTCATGGGGTAGGACTAGATAAGTTAAGTCTGACTTCTTCCTGCTCCGTTCAAGCATGTACTAGGTATAAGTAAATTGATATTGGATTATTATTGTTGGATATGTGTGAAATTACATGTGTTGACATATCAACTGTTTTGCATGCTTGAATGAATAAATCAAATCAAATCAATCAAAAATCAAAATCAAAATGCCCACAAAGAGAAACAACACATCCACCAAGAGATGCTAAGCAACCGCAAAGAGATGCAAAACATCTTTTAAAGCATGCAAAATAATCACGAAGACAAAGAAACCATGTCTCTTTCAGGCTGAGTGTCTTGTTTCTATGTTAGAAGTGGGGAGCCTTCTTAATGTCTCTGCCCTGGGCCTCATTGTGTCACAATCCGTCCGTGGTTATATTTAGTTTCCTCAATCTACACAGAAAACTAAGTGTAAAAACAACACTCTTGTGTATTATGGCAGGTTTTGATGCTGACGAGCGGCCAAATTGAGTGCAGCTACAATGAACCACAAGTCTGTGTGGCTACAAACAGAAGGAGCCTCGTTCCGACACGAGCCCACACACCTGACATTACAACAACAGTGACGTTAACGTGACGCTATGCTAATTCCGGGTTAGCTTTAACAGGCTAACTGCGACGCTGACCTTTCTGGGTGAGCTTCCCAGATGGACGCCATGGTCAACCAGTTGTCTTTTATCTTTTCCCCCACATTCTTTACAGGAGGATGGTTTTCTCTTGAGCCCATGAGCTTTGGAATCCGTATACCCAAATTCTACAACACCTTGTGTCAATCCCGTCAGCAACCTAATTAGCACAGCTTGTAGGTGTTGCGTTTGCACACGTCACATCTGTATTAACGAGGCGCGCGCTGTGATGCGTTAAATGATCGCAGAGGATCGTAAAACCTAAACTTTCTTCTAAATGTTGAAAGTCTTCTGCAGTTGATTTGTTATTCACAAGTCCGAGTCTAGGCTGCCTCAGGTACGAGTTGCTAGTCATGTCTGAAGTCTATCTATGTAGGACTCTACTTTAAAAACAGATTCACACAGATGAAATGTGAACATTTGTGCCAGAAAGAAGAGATTAGTGACGTTTTTTAACCTTTGGTCTTATTCATTATTGCACGGGTCAGTGTTCTGAAGCTCATGTGAAACCCATGTCTGGAGCAACCTTTCAGCATGGACACACACACACAAACACACACACACACACACACACACACACACACACACACATATATATATATATATTCAAAGACATAGTATAACACACACTGTACCAAGAGTCCGTAACTGGACAGGAATGAGTGGAGAAATGCATCTTGAATGGATGGTAGTATTGCTACTTTTATTTAGGCCAAGTAGAGAATCTGATTACTTTATCCTTGTTATCTTGCCCCTAACCATCACAACAACCCAACTCAAACCGTATCATGAACCAAAACCTCATTCTAACCTTAACCTTAAAACCAAGCCTTAACCCTCAAACAGTGAGGACCCACGCAAAAATTCTCACTATGGTTTAAAACTGAAATTATTCCTCACAAAGATACTGAAACGTGCTTATACACGCAGATGAAATATTATTTGAGTGGCCACTTAAAGTGATGTCATCTTTTTCTGGCCATACAAACTCTAATCACCAGCACAAGTCCAGTTACAGCAGCGACAATAGGACCTTCGGATACAGCCGCACATGTACATTCTCCTCCTGGCATGAGATTTCTCTATGCTCAAGAGTGAATAAGAAAAAAGCAATATGAGAGGAAAACAAAGCTTTAGTCAGTGAGTAGAGTGGTTTGGCTGCAGATTCACACAGATGAAATGTGAACATTTGTGCCAGAAAGAAGAGATTAGTGACGTTTTTTAACCTTTGGTCTTATTCATTATTGCACGGGTCAGTGTTCTGAAGCTCATGTGAAACCCATGTCTGGAGCAACCTTTCAGCATGGACACACACACACAAACACACACACACACACACACACACACACACACACACATATATATATATATATTCAAAGACATAGTATAACACACACTGTACTGATAGTCCGTAACTGGAAAGGAATGAGTGGAGAAATGCATCTTGAACGAATGAGCTGATGCTGCTCACTGATTTATGAGCTGATATCATGTTTCAACCCATGAGGAGCACTTTTGTCTACATCCGCACCTCGTTCATATCATGTCTGTTTATTCAAATATACAAAATAATGTGAAATTTCTTAAATGACTTTTAGTGATTCTGAGTTTACAGATTTAGGTTCTTTTGTTACAGAAACTTAAATATTTCCTGTGACATTTACATTATCAAGATACTGCCACTTAATGTCCCAGTATATTGCAAAGACTGACATGAGATTAAAGAATAAAAACTTTCACTAGATTTGTTTTTAAAATGTTGGGTTTAAACATTAAGTCACAATAAACTGAGCTCCAAATTAATATGAAATAGCTAAACTATTTGGCCTGAATGTGTCATTAAGCATGGTCTGTTGTTATCACATAATTTTACTTTTTTTAATACGCCATGTATAATGATTGTAGAATTTCATCCTGGTCCACTGTATCCTGTTAAAGAATTTATCTTGATATTTAAGTCTGTAATAACTTTTCCAAACATGCCCTGCATTTATTTTTATAAATTTTACTATGTATAACATTTTTGAAACCTTTACATTTTTTAAAACCTAAAGGAGATTTTAAAGTAAGTCAGACTTGCTTTTATTAATTAATGATTAAAATATAAACATTTTAAACAAGAAAAACTCTCCTCAACATTTGTGCCACACTTATTTCTTCTTCTTCCGCCTATGGTTTTGACTGTTTTTGCTACAGACATACAACCACAGTGTTTTATTAGTCGGTGCAGACTAACCTCTGACCTAAACAAAAAACCAGCTCACATTTAAAGTTCACAGTTCATAACCTGGGCATAAGATTAAATACAAGACTTTTTATGGAGAGAGTTCAGTCTCATAAAGTTTATTGAGATGAGGAAAACATTGGGATAATGTTTAAATACTCTACACAATAAAGCTATTGAACATGCACATGTAAAATATAATATACTGTACATAAATATTACACTGGGAAAAAAATCATTTCTAGCTGGTGCAGTGCCTGTGTGTTTAAGATGTGACCCCAAAACCACAACTTGAAATGCTCTCCTGCTGAGACAAACCTGTTGTTTATAGTGCAAGAAAAGACACTTAATGGAAGTTAATGGAATGCTTGACTCATAGCAGGTGTGGGTCTTTTCAGTATGGATTCTACAGAAAAGGACAAAGACTCACTGGATGCCATCTTGGTCCCCACAGGCTTGGACAGAAAATCCCTGCCGTACCTGTCAGTGAGTTTTACAGGCTGAATGTCCTTGGTGGAGCCCTCCCTGAATTTGCGGGTGGCCTCCTCTATGAGCTCTTTGCAGTAAGGAGCCCTGAGCTCCGGCCCGGCCCTGCTGCCGGGTTTTTCACTCAGTGAGTGCTGGATGAGGGAGTGAAAGGAGTTGAGTTTCATGGAAAGCTTAGCACTGTCCTTGCTCAGCTTGTTTAAGACTTGACTGGAGTTTTCAGAATGAGAGTTGTTGGGGAAGGATTGTCCGAAGCTCCTCTTAGGGGGGGAGAAGGCTGAGCACTCCCTCTGCCCTCTATGGATGACAGCCGGGGGTTTGGGATCAGCACGGTCAGGATCTGATGAATCCTGCAGTCCAGCAGCTCGGGATCCTTCCAGCTTAGCGGCAAGAGCGGCTGCATCCTCCTGCTCTGGCAGTTGGCTCTCAGCAGGCATCACCTTGGGCTCCCATACAGCACCTGGCTTCAGGTTCTGCACTGCCGTGGCATTGAACAGGCACTGCTGATAGAGCAGGGCGTCACCCAGGTTGGCTGCACCACAGGGCCACATCATGAAGCTGCCTCGTGGAGGCTGCACCGGGTAATGGCGGTACGTGGTGGCCACGCTGACGTTAGAGGAGATGAGCTCAACGTTGGCTGAGCTGCTGGGGTACTGCATGGACAGATCCATGTGGTTAGGGCCGAGGAAGTTGCACAGCTCTTTGGGCTGCGGCTCGACCTGAGCTGCTGGTGGGTAGGCTGTCTTGTAGGAGCTGTACTCAGCAGCGTGGTGGACCATGCTGTTAGGGAAGATGAGTGAGGCCGTGGCCGCCTGGCTGTTCTCCATCAGCTCTCGTTCTTTGTACTCCCGCTCCAGCATGACGGTTTCCAGCTCCTTGTCAGCAAAGGCCCTTCTCTTCCTCATTCGATCGCTCAGCGGTGGGGGGAGAGATGGGTTGGCCACGAGGAAAGGGTCAGACTGCATTGGACGATATCCTGTCGTTAAAAGAAACCCCATTTAATTCAAGGTTTATGACATTCACTGTGTTTTGGATTAGAGCCTGATGTCAAGCGTGCATACAGAAATGTTCACAGCACTGACAAATGTGCAACTTTGCAACAGGGGGGAATTCTCAGTCTGGTTTATGACTAATCATACTTGACAATAGAGCCATCGTTGTATGACAATGATGTTTGCTCAGTGTATTACATGTCAAAAACAAGACATTGTTACAGATGTTAGCAAGCCCTTATCACAGTTTTACTGCTGTTAAAGGAAAAAAGAGAAACCTGAGAAAAGCAACAGGAGACACTGAAGTTTAATCAGCGTTAAACCAAGACAGTGGAAGAACAAAAAGGAACAGAAAACACCACTAAGTTCTACTGCTCAGAAATACTGTAAAGGATGTCTGTTAATGCCAGATGCGTTTTCCCCTGTTACCTTCAAGAATGCTTTTGGCGAGCATGGTAGACGGTCGGATGTGTCGCTGATATAACGTCCTCCTCTCTGCTGGAATTTGCTTCCCAGAGATTCCTTTTTTATCCTAGAAAATTGAGAAAACAAACAGCGACTGAAGATGATTTGTCTCGGCTAAGGTTCAAGTCTCTGTTTGGATAATATTAGATGACATTTCGGTGATAATCCATCTAAAAATAGGCCATACAACTGTTTTTAATACAGTCATAAAAATAACTTAAAGTGGCTTAAGGCTGGATCACTATGCTTAGCAGTTTAACATGAGATTCAGGCCCATCGACTGAAGTTTAACAACATGTTAAATTGTAAATATGTCGATGCTTAGCATTTCAAAAATAAATAAATAGGAGAAATTACAGAGAATGACACAATCTTCAACACACAGACACAGGCAAACAGTAAAAGATCCATCTGGTTTCATCTTTAAAATGCCGCTGCTGATATTTTACAGCAGACATGCTCAGATATTTACACACCACAGAGCTCCAGCACACAGGCCACAAACCTACACACACACAAACGGAGATGATAATCTACTATTTAAAAATATACCTACAAATATCTATGCAACAGTGACTCCTAAAAATGGTTTAAAATTTGCTTTTCTAGGAAAAATCTGAACATTTTTACAGCACATTCTATAAATACTGTGAATAAAGTAAATGCTTCAAATAATTTCTTATTCATTTACACACAGTGATGCAGTCCTACATTACTGACAAAGTCCGAACCTTAATTTGACCCACTACAATAAATTGATATATAAACTTGTTAAGTTGAATTTTTATCCCAAAACCAACATTTTATTTTCTGCACAGAAACATTTGCTGTATCAATGACAAGAAGAAAAGAAAATCCGAGTCAGGCAGGAATGAAACTAAACTCACAGGACGTTGTGCACGTTTTAACCTCTTGTTCCCAGTTGTGTTTTTTGTTTGATACTTATTTTCTCAACTTATAATTGATATCAGGAAGCCACAACATCCGCTCAGCCACTTTATTTCACCTGGATTTCTAAATTTGGATCCACCCGTCTGACAAAGCAGGTGTGTGTTGTCATGCTGGTAACGTGTTCGTCCATTTAGGCCTGTGATGTTACATGGGAGCCTACCGTTAATGTTGCAATGCAGCTCAAAAAATAATTTAAAAAGGCATAAACACAGGTTTGACTGGAATATGGAGCCCAACAAGTCAATTACAAAGATTACTTTATGCAAATGACTCTGTTTTTATTTAATCCATTTACTGAAACAGCGATGTTAAATTAAGACATGTCCACAACGGTCTAAAAGCCCCAGGTCACCGTAAGGCAGGGCGATCAGAGGAACGACCCTGAAATGTTTCATTATGAGCCACACATGAAAGTGACCAGTGGGAAGCTCAGGAGGTGGAGAGATCTGTAACTACATGATTATTATCAAGCTGCTTGTGGTTTTAAAGACACACTTGACTGTCCCTTCTTGTTACGGACTTAGGAAACTAATGCAGACAAGAAATTCCTAAACTGCTTTCATGTGCAGCTATTCTCATTCTCATTCGTTAATGTTTTGTCGCATTTGAATGCATTGCAATTTTTCCCTGCATGCTTTTAGCCCCGGAAATTTATGGAGCATCTGAAGGCAATGAAAACGCACAGACGCATTCACGTCGGGCTTACCTCCGTGGCTTGCTGTCTCCTCCGGGGCACCTGCGCCGCCCTCACCCCCTG
>NW_018128265.1:144853-162007 GCF_001952655.1 Monopterus albus | reverse complement strand
GCCGGGGGGCGCCGATCCGGGGCGGCTGGAGGAGTCCGCCGGGTCGTCGTTCTCCGCCTCCAGGCTCTCCACGTCAATTTCAAACTCGCAACCTGCGCTGTCTGACATCTCTAAGGCCGGCTGTTTTCACACCCTGTTTACGGCTGGAGACACATGTGGATTGTTTACTCCTGGGAACTGGTGTCACTTAATTATCGGGGCAGCTCAACATCATGCCTTTAATAATCTGCTAACTGTGGTTCATCAAATATGACCACAGATTATTTACAGGTCTTAATCTTGAGGGAAAAACTTTGTACAAATCATTTCAAAAAGATTAAAAACACTAAAAAGGCTGATTGCACTCCGAGAAGATAAGCAAAGCCCATCACTTTATTTTTCCATGAATTCCATATTATTTCCAGCTAGTTACCGACATTCAGGGCGCATCCTATAGTTTGGGCTGTTTCAGATTTTAGCCCAGGCCACCGATACGGTTCTACAGATGGTTGCTGAACACTGGCCTATTAAACTGGGAATAAACTTTTCATGGACGAGTCATTTTGTAGTTAAATTAGAAAACAGAGGAGGCCAGTCGGCCTTGTCATTATTAGAGGGCTGTTCAAAAACAAATCCCGTCAAGGGAACATCATTATAACAGTCTGGTCATTTATAGGGCCCAATGGCCCAGCGAACAGCTTGGGTCTCTGTCCCCGGACATGTGAGTTTAAAATCGGACTAGTTTGTGCCATTTGACTTCTTATTTCATACAGGTATCTGATCAAACCTCGGAGTTTTACTAGCCTGTATTTAAAGAATTTATTACATACTATGACTTCGCCTGTTAATCAGAGAAGAAGAGTTGGGTTTACCTGCAGACGCTAATTCCGCGGTACTGTCCGGGGCTGTCCGGCCGCGTGGGGAGGAGGTGACCACGTCGTTAGGACAGTGATGAATCGCTGAAGGACAGACACAGACTCCACACTCCAGGCCAGAGCTGAGGACCGGGTGAACGATCGGGAACCGCGCTCCGGACAGAACCGACGTCCCTCTGAAACCGACGCTCAGAGCGCTGCTCCTATGAACGGCTTCAGCCTGCGCTCTGAGCTCTGATTGGCTGCTGCGCCACACGCACCGACCAATGAGACTGCGAGCAGGTAATCAGCGGAGGTAGATTGTAATAAGGGTTAATAAGCAGTTTATGACTTTTATCGAGTAAAGACTTGATGATAAGTAGCAAAACAAGTTACATTTATTCTTCTACTCTGCATCATTTAAAGGAAGGTTATGGGGTCAATAAAGTTCTACCTAATCTAAGCACGTTCACATCACGCCCTGTTCCAGTGTACACACCACATCACCACTGCTAATCAAGCTAATTTGTTTAATTTATTACCAGCATGTCCCCAATAGTTTGTCTTTTTATGGATGAAAATATCTTAACACTGGCGGGATGAATTACCAGCTGGGCCCCAAAAGCCACAAACAGCACATTTGGTTCTAAATTTAATCACATACTTGTTCAAGATTTGCACCACTGACTGAAGTGGCCTGTAATCACAGGTCCTCCATCCTATATCTTGCAGAGGAACTCTATAAGACGTTAATTGTTTTAATTTATAATTGCACTTGTTTGTTGTAAAGATCTTATCAAATTGCTTTATTTTTTTCCGTTTCAAATAATAAACACAGGGGAAAAAAACTGTGCAGACCTATGGGAAAAGGGCCTTCACTCTAATCCCATAAAGCCCAAGTTAACATATTCTAGTTTCTTTTTTCGTTTGAGCAACAAATAGCTGCACATATGAGTTTGCTAAAATGAAAAAGCAGTTTGAGACCCTGGTGGGATACCAATGCATCTTTGGTATTTTTCTTTAAATATTATGTGAATTATTTAGTCAATTGCCTAAATCATCAACAATTTCTCTCTACTGGTTTCTGGGTGCCATGTTGTAACAGAGGCCCACAACAAAATTTTGCTCCAGGGCCCCCCAGTGAGTTAGTCTGTGCAGGAGAACAAGTATTTTCCTCAATAAGTGCTAATAAGTCTTTTACTTATGGCAAAGAAAAGGCATTCATTTTGTAAAATTTCACTGTTGACTGTTGTAGGCTAAAGGCCTGTAAAAACCGCCGACAAATTAGGCCACAACTCTTTTACTCACTGAAAAAAAAAGACATTTAGCATTCTTTTTACTTCGTTTTTATGTTTTATCCCCTTTTTTAACACAAAGATTTTGAATTTGCCATAACATTAATTTGAAAGTGATTTGAAAGGACACAGAATTCAGATTTATAGGGTATCCTAACTGAGGTCAAAGGTCACAATTGAGAACATAAGCAGCTCCCATACAATGAGAATCCACAGACTGACACAAAAATGCCCCCTTAAGTCCCTTTAATATTGCAGTGATTGTTCCGTTTGCAGTGCTCTGTATTGTTTCTGTCATGAGGTGTATTTACAGAGATCCCAGTTTAAATCGCCCTCTGTCCGAGCAGGCGGACAGGTGATAGATGTGTCCTGCAGGTTGCTACAGTCTGTCTTCTTGGCACATGTAACAATCACACCTAAAATAAAAAACCAAAACAGTGCCAGGGCAGGAGAGAGTTCAGCAAAACAACAACCACGTCAAACTCAACCTACAACCTTTAGCTTGAACTGATCATGAGCCACAGGATTTGCTTAATCCCATGTCTAAAAAACACCTTAAGCTTAAATTCTACTTCAAACCCAAACTTTTTCAAGAAACCTTCAGCCTTATGCCAAAGTTATTTATAATAGGTTAAAATCACTTAATACATTAAATCCTATTTTAACCTTGAGATTTCAGCATGAAAAGCAATTCCCTGAGTTTCAAGATCTTAATGTGAGGACATCTGATCCTCCAAAGAAACACACACTGACAACTGAATAAAGTCTCTCCATTGTCCTCCTAATTCTTTATTTAATAATCTGATTAATCTGGGGAAATTATCTGTGGGTGTGACACAGCAACCACTTTGGCTCTTTGTTTGCATCTTACTGAATCAAAGCTCAACTCAAAAAGAAAAAGAGACATGGCAGGATTTATTTAGTGCCAACAGCCTTCCATGGCCACTGATGAGACAATACAGTCACAGATCTTTACTTCAACCTTTTGTCTGTGATGTTAAGTGAATGAACAAAGCGAAGTTAAATGGAGGATATGACACGAATTTATGTCACGAATATATAGCTTAAAGTGTGTAATCTGTTCATAAACAGGGGCAGGGTAGGCCGAGTTACCCATTTCGTCATGCTTGAGTCCTGCTTGGAAATTAGATTCATAGCTTTTATTCTTAATGAACACTGAATGAAGTCTGTGGGCTTTCGGTTACGGGTTAATGCTTTACTCAACGGTCAAGACTTAATTGAATGTTTAACTTTTACTTTCTGAATTTCAGATTTTATAGACAGGCCTACATTCACCTACAGGCCTATTTTCATAGCAACGAAAATGAATTTTCACATTCAGTAATAATAACAGTGAGTTATTTGGCTTCAGGGATTTATAGTGATCTAAATGATTCACATATAACTCGGTTATAAAAATAAAAAATACAAAATTATAACATTGAATTAAATTTTATAAAACCAAAATTTTCATTTGAGATAAATAGTATGGGACACCTACACTTGAACCGTCATCTTCTGCTGCTGCAGCTGGTGGCTGTCTGGGAGCTGAGAGCCCTGCAGCATCAGGATCACTGGAGACAGCACAGATCCAGTATTCGGGCAAAAACCAAACCCAACAACACATGCTTTACAATAAGTTAGTAATGTGTTACATTACAATAAGTTAGTAATGTGTTACTGCAGGTTCTGCTCGGATCAGGGTCTGACTAAACACAGACACCTTGCAACTGGTTCTCACATAAACACTTTGGGCTTCAGGTGTGAAAATGGCACTAGAGGATTGTGTAGCAGCAGTTCCTTAAAGGCCTGAAGAGCCTCAGAGAGAGTAGCCAGCATCAGGCTCATACTTCTGGGAGGGGCAATTTTCCAAAGTAGGGTGACTAGACATAATTCTGTCAAAAATTAAGCAGTGTTGCAAATTTGTATTCTAGATACAGAGGTTCTAGATATTTGCACATCAAAATATGTTCATAAAGTTCAAATGTGCTCAGGTATATTTTTTTTTATTTTAATAATCATAATCCCTTTTATTGGTCAAGTATGTTACACACAAGGAATTTTGTTTCCAGTACAGAACCAACCCAGCTGATGGCTCTAACCATTGGGGGCAACTTGGGGGTTCAGTGTCTTGCCCAAGGACACTTCGACACATGAACTGCAGGCACCAAGATTTAAACCTCCAGTTCAGAGACAACTGCTCTACCCACTGAACCACAGTGGCCCCCAAATCAATCAGGTTTTCATTGTCTTACTTTGGAAAAAGGCAGTCAGATGTTCTTAAATTGGAGACATATGTATTTAACCCTATTAATCACTAGTGATTTGTGAGTTTTAAATGTCAGTTTAGGCCAATTATATTAAGCTTCAGTAATTTGGGGTCAGGGCTGGGTAACCTGAGGGTGGGGGTGGGGTGGCACCTCCCTACACTCTGCCCCACATGGATCCATTGGCCTTATTATTATAAAATACTTTAGCTCTAGAGTTCTAGATGTTTAGACTCAAAGTTGTCCTGGTAGAGAACTACCACTTTAATTTAAAATCCATCCCTGCTCCTTTCTCACTGGCTCTTTATCATGGTTCCTCTGTGTGGTGAAGGTGAAGACGTCGGATACGCAGGTGCAGCTTTAGTTGCTACTTTGTCTTAATTTATTACAGAGGTTACGGCCAACCACCCCAGCCTGCTGTTTCCACATCAGGAATGCTTTGATGCTGGTGGTGGGACAGGAAGGTCAGCACTGGGCCCTCCAAGTGAAATGTGGTGTCTGTGTCTGTTGCCTCATTACGGAGGAACAATGTGGGGTCTCTGGAAGTGCTTGAATTGGTTTCCAGAGGTCTTTTAAGAGATTTTAGGGTCCCTTGAAGGCATTCCAAGCATCCTTTTAAGGCTTCCAGTGGTATGTCAGATGGTCTTGAAGAATTCAGAAGGGGGCTCACTGGGAC
Source organism: Monopterus albus (assembly GCF_001952655.1). NCBI lineage: Eukaryota > Metazoa > Chordata > Actinopteri > Synbranchiformes > Synbranchidae > Monopterus > Monopterus albus. The sequence continues at coordinate 156,936 of NW_018128265.1, read as the reverse complement.
TTTAGGGAGGTTATTAGAGCTTGATATGGTTCTAGTGGTCCTTGAGGAGGTTCCAGTTTTCCTTGAAGGGAGTTCCAGGGTTCTATGTGGAGTCTGGAAATGACTGTGGAAGCCATAAAGCATTCCCAGTGATCATTAAATGCAATCCAGGCATTGTTAAATCAATTTCAGGGTCTGATGGTCATTCAGGGGTTTCCAGGGATTCTTGAACTGGTTTGTGTTCGAAAGGATCTAAGGATCCTTGAGGAGCTTTTAGTAATCCTTTATGAGGTTCCAGGCATTACCAAAAGAGCTTCACTGGTGTTTGCTTTAGAATATTTTAGAAGTTTTCGGGGTCATTGAATAAGTTACAGGTATCCTTGAAGGGGCTCTAGGGATTTATAAAGGAGTCCATGGATTCTTAAAGGGGTTCCAAGCATTGTCAAATCAGATTTATAGGTTTTTGCAGGACCTGGAAACCTTCAGGGGTTTCTGGGGATCATTCAATTGTTTCCAGGCATTACTGAAATAACTGCAGAGCTCTTTGAGGAGATCTGGAGATCTTTGAAGGGGTTCAGCACCTCACTGAAAAAGTTTCAAGGCTCTTTAAACAGTCTGATGATTTTTGTGATGCTTTCTAGATTCCTTGATGGGGTTCTAGACAATAATGAAGAAGCTGTATTGATCTCTGCAGGGACCTTGGGAGCTGTTGGGGTCCTTGAAGAGGTTTCCAAAATCCTTGAAAGGTTACAGGGATGCTTGAAGGGGTCCAAGGGTCTTTAAAAAGATGGCAATATTGAGGGAACTTTGGGGGTTTCTAATGGGGTCCAGGAATTCTTGACATGTTTCTGTGGATTCTTGAAAGTATTCCAGGCAATACTGAGCAAGTCTGGAATCTCTGCAGAGGTCTGGGGATCCTTGAAATTCTTCCAGGAAGGTTTTGTTATTAACAAAATAATTTAGGGAGCTTTTGTAAGGGTGTGGAGAACTTCAAGGAATTTGAAGGGATTATGATGCAAAAATAAATAAGAAAAATATTTTAAAAACATAATATTTTGAGAAGGTCTAGTGATCCTGGGTTGAAAATAAACTTTTGCTCCTTTTCAACTGGCACAACCTGGACAAAGACCCAGACACATAATGACACTTTCTCACACGCTGTCCACTTTGGGGCTTGATTGAAACAACAGCGTCTTGTTGGAAGTGTCCCGCTGTGCAGGCTGTAAAGAGTAACAGGAGCTGTGTATAGATAGAAGAGCAGGGCAGGATCGCCGAAGATCCTGTTATGTTAATTAGCCTCTGATAGACTGACAACAGATGCAGCTGAATACAAAACCAGGTGGAACGACATTTGTCTCTGTCTGAAGGGCTCGGACACCTCGACCTCTCATGACAGCAATCAGGAGGACGTGTCCTCCTGCTGTGAACAGGTCAAATCCACTGTGTGTGCAGCTTTATGCAGCTGAGTGGAACAAAAATTGCTTTGACCATTCAACATATAAGGAGCTGCAGGAGTCTTTACAGGGAGGTGAAGGTCCTTGAACAGTTTGAGGTACTGCAGGAGTTCAGGGATCCTAAAACAAAACTGCTAAGAGATCTTGGGACCAGACGGTAGAAACTGGGGAGGTTGGAGAAGACAAAGAGCCAGCTGAGGATCAGTGATGTGAGACCTTTGACTTTTATTCAGATCAAGAGCTTAGCTCAACCATAATAATTTTAATCAGTATAATATTTTAGAGTGATGTTAGAAATAGTAGTTATTGATTTATTTAGATTTTAAGCCAATCAAGACAATTATTGATGATTTTAAGGTCTATATTTTACTGCTTGTTACTTTGCTGTAGCTCTGTTAAGCTTCTATATAAAATTCCTGAAAAGGTTTAATACTCTGTGGTTATTGAGTCAGGTTTGATGTTATTGACATTCTTATGATTTTAGTGGGTTTACACTTTTAAGTGGTAATGGATAAGGCCGCATATATACACAACTCCCAGTGAGTGTGATTACCCAAGTCTTAGTGAGTGTGTGAGGTTGCATAACAGTTCACAGGGTTGACAGAAGGCCAAGATTGAACTGCTAAAATGATTTTTAGACAGTTACATCAGAAAAGGGTTTATCTAAAATATCCAGTTGTTTACTTGTTACATACTACACACTATTCTTTAAATATCCCATCCTTAATCACATCTTATGTCAAATAAATACTGTGTAAAACAGATATGGTCTTAAGTGTCCAGTGACACAGTTTTCATTGGTTGTTTTAGACTAAATTTAACACTTCCTCAAAGAGCCGGAGTATACTGGTCTATAAAAGTTTCTCAGTACAGTGACATCTGAGGGGTTAAGGAGGTAGCTGCCACAATAACTGCAGGTTGTTGTTATTTGGGAGGTTTTGGGGTCTTATCCTGAATTAATAACATGAAAGAGGGAGGTCTGCAGGGAACTCTGTTTGCAGGTTCATGGTAGTTAATTACTGAGTGAACATCTCTGTCATAAAACCTCAAACAGTGTTTGGAGCTTTAATATATTTCAAATATGCCACCTTAGTGTGAGAGGTTAAGCTTTATTCCTATGTCCAGGGGTTAGCATATTGCGGCCTTCATACAAACTGAGTATTTCTGCTCTAGATTCCCAAAAACATTATATGAGTGAAAACTTTTCTCCCCTCACTGTTGACCTAGAATTAAACACAGGTCTTGTTTTAAAAATGCACCTGAACATGACAATGAGCCCTAAACCTGCTGGCAGCTGATGTGCACTGAGGGACAAAACAAAAGATGAGTTACATTAAAATGCAATACTTACAAATGATCAGGTTTCTGTATTTTCTGTGCTTAGTCTTAGTTTTCAATCCTAAATCTTCAGTTATTGGAGCCAGTTATTCGGTTCAACCTGTAAGAAAAATATGATATTGATGAATTTCACCACTAGATGGCAGCATTTTTCAACAAACCAGCGTGACTCAGAGGGAAAGCGAAAGGCACATTTCACATGACGTGTATCACATCATTTGATTATAATTATTGAAACATTATTGTGTTCATCACTTTAGTGTTGCAGCTGGCAGAGGTGGAGCTGATTTTAACTTATACTGTAAATTACTGCTGGCAGCTTGTTAATTTCCCATTAGATGTTTTATTCATCTGATTCTGAAAAGTAACTGCAACAAAAAAAAGAAGTAGTGCAGTAAAAAGTGCAATATTTTCCTCTGAAATGCAAGCCAAAGTATTAGGTATTAGGAAAATACCCAAGCACAGATACCTCAGAATTGTACTTAAACACAACATGTGAGTAAATGCATACCCAATAGAATATCTGAAACCAGCTCATCTTTGTAGTTTCACAATCCACACAAGTCCTGATTATAGACGTGTAAAAAGTGCCACAGAAACTGACCTATACGCAGTCTTGGTCTATTTTTGTCTTATCATCCAGATGTCTCCTGTCTCTTCAGTTGGTGAGGTTTTTATTTGCTGTTTGGAAAACCAGAAAATGACTTAGAGAAAGAGCTGCTACAACACCTCGAGGGGCGACCTTTCATCAGCTGAAGTGAGGTTAAAAAAAAGGATCAGGATCCTGAAATATCTGTCTAAGTTCAGAGAAGAATACTTATTCCCATGCAGGGTCTGGCAGTGCGATGCTCACCGTATATCTTGTCTCATTTTACTCAATTTTATTCAAGATCTCAAGACGTTCACTTTAACATCCACGAGAGCTGTTTACTGTTTATTTCTTTAATATTCCACCACCTGTTTAACAGTTTCAGACAGATTTTACACTCCTCACTACAGTTTGGACAAATCCTGCTTCCCACAGCAGTGACTGACATTCTTTTATGCTTGTAGCCATACCTTATAAATATGTGGCTGTCCAGATTGGGAACTTTGAAAAATTTTAGTTAGGATACTACATGATGTTGTTTTTATACTTGTGTTTCCATCTATTTAACAAATCCTGGATGCTTGACCTGGATCTTAGAACTGCTCATACCAACCATTACAAATCCCAATTTTTCCACATCGTCTTGCAGGGTTCCTCTGACAGCAAATGTAAAATACTGCTACAATTTGTGCCCAGTTATGAGAAAGTGTCAGTGTTTGTCCATATAACTCACCTTGATAATTTGATACATTATTCTGCTCTTACAATGAACCAATCAGACACATTTTAGACCATGATGCAGTAGTGTTGTATTCCCACTGTTGTTAATAAAGTAACCCGTAGTCCTCTCTGATGTTTCATTTTGTTTGAAGTAATGCATGATTATTGAACAATGAAACCATGTGCGCATTTATAGCACTGCACTTCTTCATACAATATAATTATTATGTGCAAATCCAAGCCATTTATCTTCAAACAAGCACAAGAACAACATCTCTACGTGTACAAGTCTGTTATAGCCCAGAGTGAAAGCCTGAATTCATTTAACAACACTTAAGACAACAATCTGATCGATTTGGACAACTCGAGATTTATTTGGCACAGGCTACTCTTGACATGCAGCGGTGACCTTGACATCGAACGTTTTCACAGTATTAAACATGCTTACAGGAAAGAGCTGATGGGTTTTCAAAATAATAGCTGTGATCACAGTTTGTTACATTCAACCGTTTTGGTCAAGTCCGGTGACATCTGGAAAGCACCAGGACTGATGTTAGAGGGTTAACATCACACTAGTAAAGGGTGACTGCTTCTCACAGTTCAAATCCAACGAGACACTGACCCCTCCACACACACACACGCACGCACACGCACACAAATATGTCCTTTCACGATAATACATTTTGGTTCTCCTCTGCTGTAGAACTCCACCATCCGCACTGACTTTAGGTGGATGAGTTCAGGATGCGGGAGTCTGCGGACTCAGAGCGCTCTTCGTACTCCTCGTCCGGGGAGTAGAGGCCAGGTTTGGGCCCCAGGGTGCAGCTCTCCTCCTGGACACTGACGCGCTGCTCCTCGGAGGGTCGAGAGGGGAGGATGGGGGAGCTGCGGAACACTGTTCCGCCGGGGCCGGCGGGGGAGAAAGGTGACACGTACTGGGCCGCTGATCGGAGCTGGTACTGCTGCTGCAGGGCCATGGTATTCCACAGAGTCACGTCGTTGTGCATGAAGGGGCTGGCCTGGCTGCGCGTCAGAGAGTTGCGCAACATGAGTGGATAGCGCGTGGGCTGCGGGAAGGACGGGTGCTGCAGGGGGACACCCAGCGGGCCGGTGGACACCACGCCCGAAGCGGAGTCGGATGTGAACCGGAGGGACTCGGGCACCCGGAAAGCAGAGCCCACAGACCACTTGGCGGAGGAAGACACCGGGTGGTAGGAGCCCAGCGTGTGCTCGAACAGGTGTCCGTTAGAGGGCAGCACCAAGGCTTCTGGGTGCGGGTCAGTGTGAGGTTGCGCGCCCCCGTCAGGACTCCGGCTGGACAGCAGCACCTCGATGGCCCCCACTAGATCCCCCCCGCAGCCTCTGAGGATGAGCTCCAGGACAGGAGGCTTGTGAGCAGGGAAGATCTTCTTGAGGACCTCCAGCGGCGGCCGGTTGGCTCGAAGGCTGAAGGGCAGGTTGATGGAGCCGGCGAGGCCTTCGATCAGCACGCCCTGCTCCCCGGGGCTCACGGGATACTTCTGAGGACTTTCTGTTTTGGCTTCCTTCTCGGCGCTGCCGCCTTTAGGAAGGCTGTAGCGGCTCTCCTCGGAGTTGCAGGGGGTTTCTGGAGGCTCCGGGGTGTAGCAGGAGTTTGGTTTGGAGCCCTCTGGGGAGCTGACCGGCTCCTGCTCCTTCTCACTGGAGCTCCCTCCGTTTTCACCCCCTGACACCTCATCAGGACCATCCTCTGTGGGCTCTGCCAGACACGGAAACAGAAAGTCAGGAGACAAGTTTGGGCAGGAAACAAATGTCAACTCGCACAGCCTGGTGGGGTACTGACTGAACACTAGTCTGACCTCAAACACTTCTCTGCAGCTCAACGCAGACTTCTCTCGGATTAAAGCTCTGCTCGAGAGGAAAGTTAACATACTATTAATCATTTGTCAACCTGTCTCCAACCCAACGATTTAAGAGGATTTACTTATTTTCTAATAGAAGGTGCTGGCTGTGTCACTGAAGAATCTCCCGTCGATGCATTTTGCGAACACATCTCCTGTTGTTCACTGTCACTAGTCTGAAGTCGACCTCCTGGGGGGTACACCGGCCTGGGCCTGGCCGCTCTGATCACTGTCACCACCCTGTTTGCCAGCTGATGTCGGTGCTGGTGTGCAGATGTTGTGGCCTCAGACAGGACAAGGTTCAGATGGAAACTGCACCGTGCGAGCGAAACTATCCAGTTATTATCCAACCAGAGTGTGACTGGCAATAGGAGGGAGAATACTGAGCATCTGGACAAACAGCACAACAACAAACTAAAAGGCGAAAGTGCTAAAGCTGAAAAACAGGGCAGTTAAATCCACGAGTGTCACACCACGTCTTAAATATTCCACCGAATCAGGGCATAATAAGCGGATTCATTAATGAAATATTTGGTGGTTTTGTGGCTTTGTAGCAAGATCATTTTTAAATGTGATGTTCAATAAACTCACAAGAAAAAGTAATTTTATGCTACTGTCAGAACTAAATGTCCTTCTCTGTTAAAGAGTCAAAAAATGACGTTTATTGCTTTTTTAAAATGTAAACTCTTCACAGAACACAGGCTAATTTATTTCTCCTTCAGCATAACGCACCGGACAGGACTTTTATTTTGCATGATGCTGACTTGTCTTTATTTTTTAAGGTCAAGACATTTTGTCTTCCATCTTCCTTGTCCATCAGTTTCTCACTCTGGAGATTAATGTCGTTTTGTAATGGGTTTAAAATAATAATGGCCTGGATTAAACATTATAAACAACATTCCGTATCAGAGGAAAATTCGTTTGGGTTCAATGAAATGTTATCCATAAAAATCAGGCTCTCCCAAAACAAATGGCAGCATCTTAAAACGCCTTCAAGTCTTATGGCCAGTCCTTGCGTCTCCTTTGCCTCTGGGAATGCGCAGCAGGCCTTATTCGTTCATTAAAAGTTTTTTTTACACCATCTTTTTTGGAACCTTTCGTGCAGCAAACTGTAGTAGTTTCAAACTGTTTCTGTCACCGTGTTTCTGTTAAATAGGACCTCTCATTATTTTCATTCCTTCAAATAAAAATCACCATTCCGCAGAAACATTTACAGTCAACCCCTCCTCTTCGTACCTGTGCATGTCTGCGCTCCGGCCTGCACCGGCTCCGTGCTGCTCCACCTCAGCTCTAGCTCCTCTGTCATCGGCGGGGCTCCTTGGTTCCCCTCGCCGGCACCGGGTATGCCGATGCCGGGCAGGACTCTGAGGGATTCTGGGATGAGGCTCTCCAGACTCTCGTTTGCCTGCTGCCTCCGGAGCGCCACCTGCGCGGCCATCACGCGCTGCCGCTCGATGATGAGAATGCATTTCTCGCAGGTGCAGTCTTTGAAGCGGCAGTAGCGCTTGTGACCTTTGAGCCATGACAGCACGCCGTGGTTCCGGCACCGCGCGCACTTGGGGGTCCTCTGGAGCGGGGCCCGGGGCTGAGACACCGGAGCCCCCATGTACAGGTAGGGGGACCCGTAGCCATTCATTCTGTCAGACGCAGCGTGTTTTCCAGGACGCACAAGTGCATCTGCGGAGAGACGAGGCGGAGCGGGGGTGTTGTTGTCAGCAGCTGCTGTGGGAGAGATGGAACAGCTCTGCTGCACGCATGACAGGATGAGGATAAGAGGGGTTGGCTTGTAGTGGAGAATCCACCTTTCCCCTGGCTGACAGCGCAGATATGCATCAGGCTGACACGCACTTACGGAGCCGAGTAACCAAACGCTGTCACTCGCGTCAACGCTGAAAAAAATGTGAGCTGAAGTTCGGGAAAAAAAAAAAACTGGCAGTGAGGATCGGATAACCCCCTTTCCCTGCCAGGTTCACACGTCTGTAGAGTTTCCTTTTAAAACGGGACAATAACTTTCAAGAGCAAAACACTTGTGTCAATACTGGAGAAGCACAGAAACACTTTGACCTGCAGTGGAAACACATGCGCTCTGCTGCTTGAAGACTTGAAGCTGTAGCTAAGAATAAAATGCTGATATTCTTCCAAACATATCACAGAAAGCTGCAGCAACGTCTTCAGACAGGCCAGTAATCTAACACCCCACTGTGCGCAGGAAAACTGATTCCCTGCATGAAACAAACAACCATCCAAGCATTTAGGGGCTGAAAGACAAAATTAACACAGGAAGCAGTGTATTTTCTACTGGCCCTCATAAGCAGATTAAAAAAGCATATACAAGACAAACGGCTGCAGGTTTAGCACTTGAACATTAAGCAGAAGACGAGCTTTAATCAGAGAATAATAAATAACTTTACTGTTAAATATTAAACACTCAACGTTCCAGCTGTCAAATCTGAGACACTGCTTGAAACAGACAATCTAAACATTTATAAAGGTTAAAAATACAGTTACAAGACAAACCTCACGAGTCAATGCGTTTTCTACTGGCAGCCATAAGTCTCCAAAAACCTAATTCATAGTTTAATTATTAACCAGTGAAGTGGAACCGAAGGAAGCCCATAGTTTCAGTCCAAACACAAATATCAGCTGAATATCAAAAATATGTCAAAACACATTTTAAAAATAATAATAATAATAATAAACTCCAGCACGAACCAGCTAAACATGTTCAGGAAATCTTAAAAAATTATGCACAGATGTAGAATGTGCTGCTTTTATTTTTAAACAATTCGACATGAGGGGAAAAAATGCAAAAATGAAATAGAAAATATCATCATAGAAACGTCAGACGACGTGTGAGCCTTTAGTCAGAGCCCAGTTAGTTTCACTGATGATTAACGACAAACATCTGTCAAAACTCTGAATCTCATCTCTGAATACATCCCCACAAGGCTCGGTGAGCACTGTGCTCAGTGCATGTGGGTTTCCTCTGACTGTCTCCTGTAGGCCCACAGGCTCACAGGCTCGGACCAAACGTGTGCGCGCTGCTCCTCGCACCTTTTACACAGCCGTGCATAACTCAGATGATTAGTCTCCGCATGTATAAAAGCCCTTTGGGAACTATGTCGAGGCTGCTGATCTGTCCCTTCTGCTCCACTAATAGAGGGCATTGAAACATAACACCGGACAAAGCCGGGGCCCGTTTCTGACCGTAAAAAGGTTTATTCAAGCAAATAATGGGATCCGAGCGGCGCGGCTCCCTGAGAAAGAGAGCTCGGTAAACTTCCCCGCGTGAAGCCCGTCTCCACGACTATTAAGCTTTTAATTGGAAAATAGCAGAGGAAATTTCAAGGTGACTAGTGGCTGTGCAGTTGGTACCAGCCCAGTAGATCTGTGGGAGTGGGAGACGGAGGAGAAGCCTACATTTATTCATGTTGCCCGTCAATAAAGAGGAAAACAAACCGGAATAAAGGTTTATACTACAGGCTGCAGTGTAACTGGCATGAGGCCTGATTTGTTTTGACGCAGAAAGAACTATCTTGGGCTGATGAAGCCGAAATTAATATTAAACATCGAGTTAAACTTACGTGAAATAGGCCAGCAAGTTTATTGTCGACTGTGCAAACATAACTTGTCCTGCATCGACCACTTTAGGATTTCCTGAGCTTTGCTTTGCCCTCTGGTCAGAAACAACTGAATCTTGACCTTAGCTGCAGTTCAGTGGGTTTGGCTTTCTCACAACACTTCAACTACAATATTTAAATCTTTCCAGGTCATTTTCAAGACAAGATGAGGCTAAAACCTGGAAACTCACACAACATGAATTTCTGTCTTGTCTAAGTGTAATCTGAGTCAAAACTGTTAATATCTACAGTGGGACTTAGCACATGGAGGCAGCTCTAAGCTGCTTTACAACAACACAATAAGTAAGGAATAAAAGTAATAAAACCAAGAGCAAGGTCTAAAACATGATAAATGATCTGACCAGTTAGAACAGTGAAGAAAGGGCCAGGAAGGGGCTCAGAGAGTCCAGGCTGTGGAACCATGAGTGAGGCCCTGCCGGAGGCTCTGCAGCAGCGACCAGGCTCAGGAGTCAGCACATCACAGACAGAAGCAGGAGCCAGACCATGGACAAGGCCACTACAGATGTCTAGGAGCAGGACTCACAGGTTGAGCAAGCCAAGTTCAAGTAAACGGTTTATCTTGTGGTTGTTTGTTGCATGTGTTTCAAACTATTTTATATAGTTTTTTTTCCATTTTGGGATCTAATTTTTTTTACCTGTTTTGTGTCTTTTTTGTCATTTTGAGGTTGTTTTGCTGCCTTTAGAACATTTTTTTGTCTTTTAGTGGTTGTTCTGTGGACATTTGATGGACTTTCTAACAGAGGTTAACAGTTCCTTCACAGTTCTCTGGTCTCAGGGCTCACGGTGTAGGCCCGATCAGTAGCCCGTCCACAGCTTCTCTCTCTACACAATACGAGTTTTTCTCCAACTGCAGTTTTTTGAGGAGGAGCATCAGTAGAAGAAGAAATAAAGTTGAACTTGAAAGTGCTAAATGGTGAAAGTTAAATGTTAGAAAAAACTTTAAAAGTTAATTTATATGAACATTTCTGATCATACTTGAGCCAGGCTGGTTGAAGATTTTCTTAGTTCTTAATGACAGAGTCACCTTATGCATTAACGACTCGGTGCAGTCACTCACACAGCCTCTTGGACCTCATGTTTCGATTAGCAGAGGAAACTCCTCCAGAAGGGCCCCTTCAGCACAGGAGGAGGAGCTGACCTGTGCTGAGCCGGGTCATTTCTAGGTGCTGATTGGGGGCGTTGCTGCCACTCAGAAGTCCTGTCACAGAGGCTGATTTAAGTCTCCCTGGGGAGGCAGGACACTGAGCTCCTACAGAGGGACTAGCTGGACATCTGAATTAGTGAGATGTTTTTAGAAAGCACAGAACATCAGTCAGACGTCAGATGAAGCAATCATGTCAGCAATACTGGGAAAAAATATGACACATTATACAAGATAATAATCAACATTTTTTCCACTTTCTGATCATCAACTAAGGCAGTTTTTAAATATGGCCTTAGATTCTTAATAGCTCCTGTATGTGCATTTACACCCAGGCAACATGTCAGTAAGAATGGATTTCTGAGGTTACAACTATTCTTGAAGAATATGGGTTTTCACAACTGAGGCCTTCTGCAGTGTTTACCAAATCTAAGATTTTTAAGAGCATCCTACGCCAAGATAAAATTCAATGATACTTTTCTAGATGCAGGATTCTGCACCATTTAAAGACTTTTTGAAGCACATATCAGGCCTGACAGCAAAACGTTACAGTAATCAAATCTGGACAACACAAAGGCGGGAGTGACAGCGTCCTGCCGTGGACAGGAAAGGCTGAATCTGAGCTGCTCCAGATGTGGAACAAGGCTGGTTTAGGGATGTGCTCCTCACGAGAGACAGCAGGATCAGATGTAACACTAAGATTCAGTGACCACATGAGCTCGAATTTGTCTGAGAGTTTGTGATATTCCATTTCTCCTGGCAGACAAGCAGTCAAAAATGAAATGAACAAAATGATCAGACAGATTTGGTGTTCCAGGTTGTTTGTACATTAACTTATTATTAATCATTGTTTTATTTGTTCTGAACCAAAACATCTGAATCCCTTTAACATTTCCTTCTAGTGTGAATCTGCAGGAATCTTTTCAGAGCTGCTTCAATTTAAGGATGTATTACTACACCCACTAAATAATTTTGAGTAAACAGTTTAATTACAGGTGAACATATCTAAAGGTTAAGCACCAAACAAACAGATTGAAGAATGAACTGCATTTTGCAAAACCTCTTCACTGCACGAAGTGGAGAAACAGCCCAAGATATTTTTCTTTATTGGACTTATTTATGCCGCTTGTGTCATTGTTAACTTATTCTAATGTTTTCTTTGTGTCTGAACTTTGCTTCAAATGCTTGTACTTGAGTTTTGCACACCTCTGAGCTCACAGTGTCCTCTCCCTCACTTCCTGCTGGTGGAGTGATGGCAGAATGGAGCAGATTTGATCTGCTACGGGAGGCCGTGATTCATAGAGGCAGCTCAAGGAAAACCAATCCTGTGACACTTTCTCC
>NW_018128265.1:134853-142353 GCF_001952655.1 Monopterus albus | reverse complement strand
AATCAACCAACTGACCAGCTGACTAATTGGTGCTGAAAAAACAAGGAAAAAAAAAATCTTACTCTGCAACATAATTTAACATCTTTTGACCTGCAAATGACCAAACGAGTGCTTGCAGGGAAGGATGTGGTCAACTTTACTGGACCGCAAACAGATTTCAAGAGCTGACACACTAATAAAACTAAGAGACTAATAATAAAAACGTGTACTACATGTACTATTGCATGACAAATTACAGGAAATCGTACACACACTGACTCCATTTGACCACATTTCACCTCTGACATGTCCTAAACCGGTGTTTGAGATGTACATTAAGAGTGAGTCTAGTCTTTCAGTGCAAAAACTAGACTGTAGCAAACACTAGCATGAAGCCTGATTGTCAAAACAACATCTAACCAGCCGCTGCTCATTCACTGTTAATGGAGACACTGCACTGTGTAAAAACTGCACCAGCCAGTTTACAGTGAGCTACAAAGGATTTTAATATCACTATTCTGCATCAGTTCATCATTAGGATAAAACATGTAACTTTGCATTAACATTTAAGTTATAAAAGAGGAAGTACATCACAAATAGTCACAGGTTTGAATAATTTCATCCAATTCCGACTCATAATCAAAAATCAGCTTTGAAATTGTCTTCATGAAGGGTTTATCCAAACAGTTTGATTCTGAAGAGTGCCCCTCTAATATTTGTGAAACTGTGACTTTTTAAAACTTTTTAAACGTGACATGCTGGTGAACAGCCACGAGGCTAAGAAGGAACTAAAACTATGCAAACAAACCATGTTCTCACGTTGTTATGGCTCCTGAACAGAAACATCGAGGAACCTGAAACCACTGAATGGAATATGAAACTATCACAAGAACATCACATTTTTTTGCTAAAATGATCTCATAACGCTTTTATTGTAAAATGTTATCCTTAGGCTCCTTTACTTGGTGGTGTCACCGTCGATAATGGAGTCAACGGTGAAGTTGACTGTCTCGCTGCCGCCCTCGCACTCAGCCTTGACATCAGAGCTAACCAGCGAGTTGATGGACCAGCGGGTCATGGTGGAGTTGTGACCGGTGGTGATGCTGCCGGGTGAGAAGGCTGCGGAGACAAGACAGTAAACAGAGTCCTGATGAGACCAGCTGATACGCTCAAGATCTCAGTATGTTTCAAACTGTCTAAAACTCTGCTGGGGAGTCATTCTTGTGAATGACCATAATAGCGCTAGCACAGTGTGGCCTCTTTAACAAGTAAAGAAATTGCTAACGTAGCTAACATGTACTGAATTAGCTAATTCACGTTGCATTAAATAATATGTTATAAATAAAAGTTATACCCCGACCCCTAAAAAAGAAATTTAAGCCAGATGCTTCATATGTGTCAGGACCTTTAGCAAAATCTGTTTTTATGGTGCTTTCTATCGGCCAGGCGTTCCACCCCTTGTCCAGATAGCTACTAGAATGTTACTAGGCACGACCGAATAAGATCACCGTCACAGCTTTTTCAGAAAAGTGACCAGGGTGCTCATTCAGACATTAAGCTGACATGTTCAGATTCCATCAGATTAATGGAAAGGTGTGTATGTCTGAAAGGGACTATAATGCATTCAGGCAAAATATCACCTCTAAGGATATTTACAGTATTGATCTGAATTAAATTGTTCTCCCACAGTGTTAATGTATGTTTATGCATTTGAAAAATGGATAAACTTCAAATCCTTCACAGGCATCGAGCTACTCCTCCAAGTCATTATACGATACATTCATATTGCCTCGTGCGGGTAAGACAGTACAGCAGCACACATAAAATCAAACTGTCTTTATACAGTGAATTGAGTAAATATAAAGGAGAAGAGAAATACTCTAGTGAGAGACAAAATAGCTGTTGTATCACCAGCGCTGCCGAATAAATGGTCCTCTGTGTTAATGCTGTATTCGCCTGATATAAATGAGACTGTACAGCAAAATGATTCTTAGCAAAGCTCAGGATTTATAGCAAATTGAATCAGTCAGCAAAATGGAAAACAGTGAACACAAAACAAAGGCAGTGCATCTTTTACAGTTAACATGAGAGCTATGTGCAGCCACTCTAGAGCTACTGTTCACACTATCCGCATTGAGGCTGGTTCACCATCCCATTCTGCACCTTCACAGTTTTATTCTCGCCTAACGTTTACCTGTGAAGGTGCTCAGCCTTTGTCAGAGACACTTTACCTTGACGTACTTACCAATACACATTTATTTGCTGCTGTGCTGAGACGTTCAGTTGATCGATTTACTGAATCTGAACCTAAATCCACTTATTAAATCCAAATCATTGTAAATTCCTGATTGACTCTCAGCTTTAGTGTTCATCATTTCCATGTATCTAAAGTTATCAGTAACTATAAGTGAAAGATTCTAATCAGACCTGCTGTTTGGCAAGAAGACAGAAACACGACAGGTTTTAACTACTAAATGGACCAATATCAACATTAATGAAGCTAGCGCGTGAAAAAATGTGCAAACAAGGAAAAGGAATGTGCATTAGGAAAATAAAAAATGATAGCACTTAAAAACATAAGTCTAAGTTTTTTATTTAAAACATTGTTATTTAACAAGAGAGCCAAAATATCAGAAATGTTAAATGTTGTCTACTGTAACACACAAGTAGCCAAACAAGAAGTTCACAGAAATGGTCTGACACTGGTAAAATTCTGATTCAGATCAGGAACGGACAGATGAGAGAATACAGTAAGTCAGCAGGGATGAGAATTGGATTCAGCGCCAACTTTCATTACGACATCAGTGAAGTTAAATATCTGTGGAGTTTGGACTGTTGCTCTGACAAACTGGGCTTTGAGAAATGAATGAAAATGTTTCACAGTTTTCTGACATTTTACAGACCTAAGTGATTAATCAGATTAACCAGTACTAATATTAATTATTAGCTGCAGCCCTAATCACAGAGAATATTCTGGTTTTCAAAAGGAGCCATAGAAAATGACTCAGGAAACCTTTTTATGTCTCACACAATAGAACAGCCTAATGCCAGACTATCACCACTGTCAGATGATACAAAAATGTTTAATGTGTTTCTGTTGAGGACAAAAACAATTCATTCACTACCTGCATTTTAAATGACTGCTTATAATACACTCTCACATATAGAGAGTCTCAGACTGACCTTTAAATCTCAATAACATTAACATAAACATCAGCTGATGTACAGAGTTTCCCAGAATCCTCTGCCTTGACTGGCCTCATTCAGGTTCACTCATTGTTCACCCTCCACTGTCCCTCTCTCTCTCTCTCTCCCTCCTCGTCAGCAGAGGTGCAGGGGAAAAAATGAGTAATTTTTCTCCTCATTAACTTCCTGATTGGTTTTGGACTCCAATTTTTGCCGTCTGCAATTTGTCACCATTTCCAAACTGGCAGCCCAATCGTTAATACTAATGTTTGTGTAGCTAAGTGCTCTTTTTTGTGCGTCTACTTGTACAGCAATAACAGCATGTTGGTGGGGGAGAGCAGCTGTGAATTAGCCCATTCACCGTTAATTCTCTGCCTGTTCATCAGCAGCAAATCTATGATGTAATTAAAGGCCGAATGCAACTGGACATGTTCGTTTCACTGGGGATGTTAAATCACGACACACACCGCTGTACACATGTTCTCTGCTGCCGCTGTTCTGTTTAATACAGATTAATGCCTGAAACTGCACAAAGCCTTGTTCTCAGTTAGCAGACAAGCACCTGTTGGTGACTGCAACTAATTACAAACCAAGTTATTGTCATCGTCAGTTACATTTCGCTGGCACCTGTCTGAGTGATCAGGAGGTGTCTGGTCTAAACAAATGCCAAGTTGTGGTACAAGGACACCAAATATTCTCTGATTTAGCCTCCCCACTGAGAAGATTTACTGCTTTTCTTTGTCATATATCACTAAATATTTTTGGGAATCTGGATCATGCTCAAACAAAACTAGACACATTAAGATTTTGGACAATTTCTTGATGTTTCAGGGATTAAAAAAAAAAAAAATTCCACAGATCTCTAACATGAGTCTCGTTCTCAGTTTCTAAGGTGAAATCTAGAAATTGAAGTGTAAAAATATTCAATGTACAATATTAAATGAAAACAGCAACAAATCTTCACCTTTAAGAAGCTATAACTGCAGAGTGTTTTACATTTTTTACATACACAATCATTAATGACTTGATTTGAACTTAACTATATTTTAGAAACAAATATTGTACTTTTTTCTCCACTACATTCATTTGATAATTTTAGTGACCTGATGAATAAAACTAAGTACAAGTGTAACTAGAAGATCCCTGGTGAGAAATTCTACTCAGCAATACTTCAGTGTATAAGTATATAAATATATATAATAAAGCTCCAGCTTTACCAGCTGCAGCATTAGATGTGACGTACAGAATTATGCATCAATACTTATAATGCAATAATACGATATAAATAAATGTGAAATGTGCCATTACGTTTCGGTACTTTTACTTTTGGTGTTTTTATATTTTGATGTGAATGCTTTTGCACTTTTACTTAAGTAACATTTTGAAAGTAGAGGTCTCACTTGTAACAGTATTTTTAGTGTGGTAACTGCTACTTGTACCAAGTAATTCTTCCACCTCCACTTGGCACTAGGTATCAGAAAATGGTACAAGGCGCTAAACGCCTGCTTACTTTACCTCTGACTGAACAGCTCTGAATGTCTTAAATAATTGCTTATATACACATCCTACAGTTACAGAGTAACCTTATTTGGATTCATGTATGAGAAAGTTTTTTTTTAGCTACCACATTTGATTTCCCACTTTCCTGAGACTATCCAGGCTGAGGTCAGGGTCCTTGAGTTTTTCAGCTGTGGCCACACAGTGTTGCTGATACAGCACATTTTGGGTGCGAGTTGTAATAACTGTCCTTGTGAACCTGACACCACAAAAAGAGATGGGCTGCTGTAAAACAGAGTGTACTTGAGGTTCAGGTTGTGTACAAAAATCAGTTTGTAACAAGACAGACTTTTCCTGTTTGTTATATTCAGGACATTTATTCTCCTGAATGAACTTTTGCCCTTTTCCCAGTCACTCAGCACTCTATATAAGATTTCCAAACTATTAAAAAGTCTTTGTGTGGATTAACAAAAGGAAGCTTTCTTAACCTCCCACTTGTCCTGTTAAGAGAGGGAGGGAGGGAGGGAGGGAGGGAGTGAATGAAGGTGCAATCATTTCTTCTGCTACCAAAGACGGGAACAAAAGCCCAGATGTGAGAGGCGACGGTAATTCAGTCTGATCCAGCAGGGATAAGCTCTCTCTGTGGGTTTCATACTATACACTCACCCACCATACACAGGGGTCATGGAGGTAGATGACACTGAAGTAAACACACACAGGGGCGTGCACACACGCATACACCATTAAGTATTACACTGTATGTGTATTACAAAAAGTTTCTGCAGTGGCTTCTCTGACCAACAGTCCAAAATCCAAAGTTACTGTTTTTATTTTCACATTAGATAAAGAAAAGCAGCAAATTCTCCCATCTGAGAAACTGGAATGGAGTATTTTCAGCATATTTAGCTTAAAAAAAACTAGAAGACTTAAAACAATTAATTATTTAAAAAATTGTCGATTAATAATCTGGCAATTGGCATTGATTTATTTCAGTCATTTCAATTTATCCTGCAGGCGAGATGGGTGTCTTCAAGGCAAACCATCCAAAGATATATCAATAAAAACAAAAACGTCAAACAGAGGACCAGGGGATCCCCAGTTTATCCTCTGGGAACCAATATTGCAAAATTTGATGACAATCCATCTAATAGTTGTTTAAATGTTTCAGTATCAAGCAAAGCAGTTTACTAGGTGGTTCAGATCTTTCAGCTGCATCTCATCAGGCCCATTTTTCAGAGTGGAACCAGCATCTTACCCACCTCAGTTATCTACTGCAAGTGTTAACTACAGTGTGGCACTGTTCAATGTGCAAGCTGTAAGTAAATGAAAACAACCTTCTGGATGTGTCAGTGCCATTCAGGGACAGGGACAGTTAAAGGAGACTATTGTCAA
The DNA here is from genome assembly GCF_001952655.1 of Monopterus albus. Taxonomy (NCBI): domain Eukaryota; kingdom Metazoa; phylum Chordata; class Actinopteri; order Synbranchiformes; family Synbranchidae; genus Monopterus; species Monopterus albus. Next base: position 136,299 of record NW_018128265.1, on the reverse strand, counting down.
GGTGACAAAACTTCAGTCTTAAGAATGAAGAGGTGCCTGTCACATGACAAGGTTGGCCTGGGATTAAATGGCTCCCAATAAAGTGATACGAGCTTTGTCTATAAAATCGCCCCTCGCCAGTTTGAGAGGGTACCACGTGTGTCCAGCTGAGGACGACCCTTGTAGAGATGGCTGCTCCCCTGGCGCCTGGCTCTTCATCACCAGGCCAGCAGAAGGACTTAATGGCCCAGAAAACGGAGTCAAAGAGCCGACAGGCAGGCAGGCTTTAAATACTGAGCACTGGACAGTGGAGGCTCGTGCCACTCAGTCAGTGTTAACACTGCAGACCTTCACCCTCGGTTTCAAACCACTGATCTTTTCCAATTATTTCTGGATGACTTTTAATTCGGCAAGTCCTCTATGATGTGACATATGAAGTCACGGTGATGCTGAAAAGAGACTATAATGAATATACTGTTTTTATTTTCAGCCTTATGCGCATTGACCATGCTGAATTTTGACAAATTTCCTAAATAGCAAAATAAAAAATAATTTTACTTTGCGACACCCCTATAAAGCTACAAATAACACTTATAACTGGCCCAGTTTAAAAGTCCAAACTCTTTAATGATCAGTTCGAGCACAGACGGGACAGAAACAGATTCATCGGCGCTGTTCATGTTGACATCAGCCTGATATCTGCAGACAGCTGCTAGTGAAAAGGACAAACCAAATAAAGTAGAATCCTCTCGACTTCCATGGCCTCACATCTCGTAGCCAGAGATAAAATCTCTTCAACAAACTCAGAGCTCAGATCACCATGCAGAGCCTTTGTCCAGTCTATCCATTTCGTGGATCTCTACATTCACTACCAGCCAGCTAAACATCACAACAGTCTTATAAACTATGGAGTCACACAGATTGTTTTACTGTCACTGTTTATGAGAGTCTGACTTTCCTTTTTTTTGTTCAAACATAAGTACTGGGGCACAAGTTTGGATGTTGCATGTTTTGTTAATTTTGATAAAACCAGATGTGCGACATCAAAGAAACAATAATCACAACTCATATTTTCTGTTTCAGAGTGAACAGCACTTGACACCTGTTCCTAAACGTTGACATTAATGTGAAATAACTAAAGTCTCATTTGGTCTGATCCATTCTCCAACCCACTGAGGTTTTACCAAAAAAAAAAAAAATGCATTTTTTACATAATAATTAAGGGATTTGAAATACTGCTGCTGCTGCAAAAAAAAAAAAAAAAAATGCCACAAGTGCCTCCACTGCCCTGAGAGTGAAGCATGAGCTACTACTAATTTCAAGCCACATCAAACACCTTTATCAGAAAACTAAATAAAAAGTCAAATCATAGCTTTTCACAAATAAGAACCATTTACTTTACTGTGTGCACAGTTAAATCTTCCACATATTTTTCATTCTTATCTTCCCAATTTAGAGCAGTTCAAA
>NW_018128265.1:122159-134817 GCF_001952655.1 Monopterus albus | reverse complement strand
GGGGGGGGTCAGAAACCGTTTAAACACTCATTATTGGTCTGCAATAGAGCTGTAGAGAGTAGAGGGCCAGTGCAGGTTGACAGGAGGCATCAGTGTCGGGGTCAAAGGCTAATTAAGCAGAGAGGAACCTTTGCTCCTGTATTGTTAACTAATCTGTCCCCAGTGACGATGACTGGCGGAGAGGCGTGACACAGCCCTCATCCCTATGCTAAATCTCCATTTCTGCTACTGTGCCCCATCAACTCACAAATGGCCTGTCAGTCTATCTTTGGGCTTTTTGGTGTGACCCATTGAAAAGTTATGGATATGCAATAATGAGCCGAGGCGGCCGATCAATGTTTGCGGCAGTTTTCCATCATAACATTTTAAAAACCCAGGAGTCGACAGGGTAAGAAAAATGCCAAAGTAAAGGACACAGGAAAAGTAAAATGTATGACTACAGAAAGGAGGACGCCTCTTGCTGATGCTAAAGCTGCCAAATGTGTTTATCCAAGTAGTTCAGCTGTTTCAGAGAACTGCAGAGGCAAAACCATTTGTCAATCCGTGCCGAGCCATGGCGGTCCACAACAACGTAGGGGCTAGCAACAATGTGTGTTTTAACAAAAATAACATCCAGTGTAAACATGTTGATAATACAACTTGCTTGGACAGTTGCTCATTAAGGATATTACTGTAAAAAAGGCTCAAATGAAAACTTTTACTCAGTTTGACATTGCTGTCTTTACACAAAGGCTTCCCTTGTGTGGGGGATCAGCAAGAAAAAATATATAATTAGCAAATAACATACTGCAGTTAGATTATTTTAGTATTTCCCATAATAGTGGTTATGAATTGGAATTGTTATGCTACTTAAAATCAGTTTCATTAACAAAGGCATCAAAATGACAACACTGTATCTTAATAAAAAAAAACGGTACTGCTTTTTCTTTCTATAAATTCTAGCATCTTTGTACAATATTATAGATATATACTGTGAGCCCTGTGATAAACTGGTGACCTGTCCAAGGTTTACCCCACTCCTCGCCCAGTGCCAGCTGATGGATGGACGAAAATACACAGTCACCTGCAAATCACAACATACATCAAAAATGTTTTTTTCTTGCCATAATATAAAGACCTAGTAGATTTCAGCACTGAGTAGCGTCTGCAGCTCTTGACTGCAGCCCCCAAAGACTGAACCAACTAGATAAACAGAGCAAGCTGCACATGGCAAAACCCATTATTCTGATTCTGTGATGGCACAGTAAAAATTCAAGGCAACCTAGTGAGTGGATTATAGAGTCTGGACGGTAAGAAGAAACGGTTTACAGAGATAAGCTACTGTCATTAAAACCAAACGTTTTCTAGCAAGGTTTTTAAGATGTACAGTAATTTTTAGAAATAATCGCTACTTATAGTGCATTTACACAAACAGACTACTTGACAGTTGCAGACACAGGATGTTAAACGACAGTGCATAGTATAAATAACTCACACTACATTCAGTGATTATATACTGCTGCACAAATAACACCATTTCATTTCCTATACTGCTGCACAAATAACACCATTTCAAATCCTCAAGTCCCTCTAAGCTGGACAGGGAGAGAGTGTGTGTTAGTGTGTAAGTGAGAGAGAGGAGGTGAGAGAGGGAACATAAACTACACAGCCTTGGCCATTTAATGTCTCCACAGCCCCAGGCCTGTGTAAATGGTGGTGTTGTACAACACATTACAACGATGTTTGTGCCCCACCAATTACACTGGTATTTAGCCCATCCACAACCCCAGAGGCCATCAGGGCACTTAGCAGCACAGCAGGGGGGACAAAGCCATCTGACAGGCCACGGAGGCCTGTAACCAAGAGCCAGGAGAGCCACTCAATCAGCCACACTTTCAGTGAGGCCCTCCAGGGGCCTGTCGGTGCCCAGCAGGGCCACTCTCTCTGCTGCTGGTTCTTACTTACAGATTGAATCAAGTCATTATCTCAACAAAACGTATACGTCTTCTGACCAACTGTGAGAAGGTCTGAATATTTTCTCGGCTTTATTACCATGTTTAAAAAGTTGCAACGTTCCTTTAAAACTGAAACAACTTGTCGATTTGTTAAGTTTACTCAACTTTATCTGATGAAAGGTGACAAAGGTCTGAAAACATGGACTGCTCATGTTTATCATTCTGCTCTCATCTTTCTCATTAGTAAACAAATGTACAGACTTTTCCTTCTGTCAGCAAGCCCCTGTCGGTATTTCTGTCATGGATGCACAAATAATATTCAAAATAATATTGACTAATTAATATGGAATTACAAAATGTAGGAATAGTTTTTAATGTAACGGGGTGTCCTAGTGTTTAGTGCACAAAAACAACGTGCACTTATACCCTATGTTCTTTTGTACATGTCCTGTTTTGTCGTCTGTGTCCCATACTGTTAACGGGATATGGAAGAGCTTCATCCATCCATTAGCTGTACCACTTCTCCTGCAGAGGGTCACGTGGGCTGGAGACGATCCCAGCTAACACTGAGTGTGTGGCGGGGTGTACACCCTGGACGGGTCGATCGTTGTTTTAACAGCATTCAAATTCATATTTTAAAATGTGAAGCCAGTTCAAACTGCATGTTGAAATTATGTTTCATTAAACCTAGAGATCTGAAAATGTTCATTCTTCAACCCATTGTAGCCCAGTTAAAGCTTTACCATCTAAACCAATACTTAATGGGACAGTTTTGTTGCTAAAACTTAATTGTATGCATAATTAATATCATGGAGATACAGAACTGATTCCAGATGAGAACACTTTCAGCCTGTTTTCCAGCTCTTACATTCTCAGAGTGCATGTGCTGAGCTGAGTGATGTTCTCAGTATGTCAGTGACCATGGAAATAAACTCTGGCTGCTACAGTACATGAAACAGCACTTCCTTCTTAAAATGTCACCTCTTGGGTTAGAAGTACCGATTTGTTTCAGGTTTAATAAATCCTAAAGAGTGAGAGGCCTTTGTGACATCTCCGGAATGAGTGGCCATGAGCGCGTGTGCAGATGGTACATGCAGTGGTTGTGTGTATGTGAAGGGACTGTGTGTGAGAGAGTGTGTGTGCGTGTCAAGTCTGAAGGAATCTGTTCTGAAAGCAGGGAAAGCCCATTCTACACACGAAACAAAGAAACTTACTGATGTCAATCTCTCCTTTGTTTTTTACAGCTTTTTTCCTCCCAAGAACCTGAAACGACAGACTTTATACGCAGTAACTCACTTTGGTGTACAGTACAGTATGGATTGAAGCAAGAAAAATCAATACAATATCATCTAGAAAGATAGTAATGGATTTCTAACTTAATGGGCTCACACAGGTCTATCGATCAGTGGGATTAACATCTGCAATACCTCAACAATCTGATTTGCATTTAAATTACTGTACGCTCTGTGCTGACACCAATATAACAAAACAGACAAACGTATAGCCAGCACAGCGCGCTCGATTTTGGGGTCTGACTTTAGTATAAATCTTGTCACCCCCCTAAAAAAAAGTACAAAGTATGTGAAAGTTAAGTTGCTGCAGTGGTAGTCAGCTTGCAAACTTTGAGCCATTTTGGATTTGGTAAAGTCTAGACAAGGACAAAAAAGAAAGAACATAAACACCGGGAGACTCGGGGTGAAGTGTCTCCTGTAATACTGAACCAGCCATAACTCTTTTGGGGCAGCTCATCTGAGCCTCCCCAGTTAGATCCTAGTGAGGAAGCAGGGCGGGTGTTTGTGGAGAAACAGTGTGCATGTCTCTGTGTGTGTGTCTATGGAGGGGGGTGACAATGTGAGCTGAGATGTTGGGAGGGCAGCGAGGTGGGGTGGGAGTTTGATGGACTGCACTGTCACCTCCCACTCGGTGATTTACAGTGGCGGTGCTGCTGACGAGCGCGGGGCAGTAAACAGGCCGTCCGGAGGCGTATTTCACAGAGAGCTGGCTTTTATGAAGAACACCAGGACGGCTCTCCCCACAGCTCCGCCCGGCCCGCCGTGACGGATGGAGAAAGACGCATGACAAGCTTCATCATTGTTTGTAAATCTTAACTGTTCCCGCTCACTAACTCCAGAAGGCAATTTTGCGGAGACAGCAGGGCCTGCGGAGGGGGGGGGGGGACAGGGGGGAGGAAGAAGAGGAAGGGGAGGCGAGGTGGGGAAAGGACAGCATGGCACTCCTGAAGGTTATTTGGATCTCTGTATTTGGGCAACTGATTAGCCCTATCCTGGGAGGGGGATAAATCTGACAGGGCGCTGTTTGGCAGCCAGGTGGAGGGGAGGGCAGGTAGGCTCAGAGCTCCCAGCTACTTCCTCCTCGTGGATTGATCCAGAGGTTCACAACATGTTCAGTCAAAACGCAACAATTCAAGGATTAAAAGAGGTGGGTGAATTTTGATATGCTGAAGCAAATGTGATACTGAATAAACAACCAGGTCGAGGGTCTATATTACGTTCCTAACTTAAGCTGTGTTGGTGATGTTGCAACTTTTCATTATCAGTGAACCTGCTCATTATTCTGTCAATTAACTGGTTAGCCATTTAGTGCTTAAAAAGTTTGAAAATAGTGAATGGTCCACCAGCCTGAGATGACTTCTTTAATCCAACCAACGCACAATTAGTCTATTCATCAATTAGGTCAATCCAGAGAAAATCAGCAAATACTTTAACGCAAAAGAGTCAAAAAATAAATGGTTGGTTGCAGGTTTTGTCTATATTCTTTGGCAGTAAACTGAATATATTTGGGGTATTGGACAAAACTAGTCATTTCAAGAACATTTTCTTCAATAATTAATCACTTCATCAGCCATCTGTGGCGCCAACTCACACACCGATGGTGGCGCTGTTCCTGCAGGGTGCTGACCTGGCCAACGGGAGCAACTTGGGGACCAGTGTCTTGCCCAAGGACATTTCAACATGTGGACTGTGGAGAATGGCAATCAAACCGCTGACTTCTACCTCCTGAGTCACAGCCACCCTCACATTTTATAAACTGAAGAATTAATCAAGAATAATGAAAATAACTGTTAGTACCAGCACTACAGTAACAAAAAGATGTTCATAACCCTGCAGAGTGATTTGTACTTGTCTGATAAGATACAAATTAACACTGGAACAACATCAAGGCCACAGGACTCACATCTCAGACACAGAACTCTTACAAAAAGTCCCTACTAAAGTAATGAGGTTTATCTTCAGTTGTGGGAGGCCTCCCGTGTACAGTCCAACCAATCGGCAACCTCGGCAGCTGAGAACTGAAGGCAGCGCGTAAGTGTTAAAACCTGCAGTTCCTCGAATGGCCAACTGAAGCTGGCTCCAAAAGGGTGTCAATCCCCATAGACTCCATGTAAAAATGCCAAACATTGAAGCGAAAATAAACATGTTTACAGCCTGGTACAAAAACAATTTTGGTCTCTACAACCAATTTCCCCTTCAATGACAACTGTACAGGGGGTGAATTTTTATATAATGTGTCCATTTAAATTATATTGAGGCTAAAAGTTACACATAATTAAGGGTGTGGCCGCTTTGAGTGACAGGCAGGAGGGTCCACTGGTGGCTAGCTTCATTCTATCCTTTCAGTCCGCCTCAGCTCCACTCACGCTCCGTACCAGGCAGCACGTAGCACTACCAATATGAAGGCAACCAGACTCAGATTCAAAACCGTTCAGAAATTAATACCGACAAAGATAAATGCAGTTTGAAGTTACACATACTGTAGATTTATAGTAAGTTTATAATTGGTGCCTTTACTTGGAGTGAACATAGTAACAACAGATTAGTCAGTGTACAGTGGAAGTCACCTGCAGACTTTTAAAACTCAATCTCACTCTCAGTGGTCGACTCATTCATGATCTGGAGCCTGTTTCAGCAAATATGCTACATGCAAGCTGTAATGTGCAACGTTAAGATCATTTCCCTTGGAGCATTTCACTTGCCATAGCAAATGCCACACAGTTTCAGCAACCCATACACAAACATGCAAAATCCCTCTATAAGATGCAAATTTATCTGCAGTTTGTGAGTGACAGTATTTGTGAAACAGAATGCTAACATTTCCAATATGTGCTCTCAAAACACTTTTTAAACAGGCCCCTAAAGATCTCACCAGCGGGTGCACCAGCGGTGGAGACATATTTAAAACTTGTTTATCATTCCTGATATAAAATTAAGCACAAAGGTAAAAGACATGAAAAGAAAAAACTTTTTGACTGCCAGTACAGTAAATTTTGAACAAGCATTAGCCCAGCATCCTGCCCTCTCTCCCACTGCATTATGTTGGAGTGTCCCTTTTATCTCACTCTCATCATGCATTCTTTGCAGAGCCCGACAAATACTTTCCTCAACACATAATCTGATTTGCCCACATTCACAGGCACTGAGAAAGTACAGGCAAACACCATCAGCAGCCATGCTCAGCTGAGACTGGTGGCACAGAGTGCCAGAAATCTATGGCTGCATACTGCGAGATCAGAGATCAGATCCACGTCATCTTTAAACACAATGATAAGAAACAGAGCTGTGCTGTCAGCTTTTTGTGACTGTTTCAAAAGGGATGACTTTTTCTGTGATGGCTGTGAATTACAGCAATAGAGGTGTGTTTTTAATGTCCATTAATGACTGTAAATGAGAAACAGTTAAGGCTGAATGGCCGAACATGTTATCAGAGGTTGTGTAGGCCACTGATTGGGTATTTGCCCGTCACATACTGTACATGTGAAATGAGCATAAACACACAGAAAATACTTTTATAGTACTTAAAATGCTCGCACACAGGCCTGTCACAATGTCTACTTTTGTAACACAATATTTTGATCCAGAAATAATTGCAATAAACAATATTATTGTCATTTTAAGTCTATTTTATGTCTATGATATAATAATTTAACAGCATAATAAGGCAAGTGAGTGTCACAAGCCCTGTAAAATGATTCTTTTCATTCTCAGAATTTGATTCACTGGGCCCAATATCATTTCAAAAAATCTAGAAGCACTGTATAATATTTTTTATTTGATTTTATGTGTGCAGAGAGTCACCCAGCTCGGCTGGCAGAAGTCTCGGCTCCATGAGAGGAGGCTGATAACGTGCGTGCTCTATGGGCCCAAAAACACAGAAGGGTGTGGAACATCTGAGTAATTTTTATGGTCAGAGCATGAAGATTTTTTTGTATATACCACTGAGAAAGTTTCATAGGAATTAACTTGGCCCATCTTGTAATCTGGTATTTGGTTGTCCGTGACTCTTGTGCATTAAATGGAAATGAAATCTATTACAACATGGCACTGACCTGTGACCAATGAGATTTAAGAACTACACAGGGACACTCTCAGACTACAGTACCTTCCTTTTCAAGTGAAAACCTTTTGTTTCAAGTGAAATCACTCCCATACAACACTGAAATGACTCACACATGCACTACTGAGACAGCTCTCACATTACACAAAAGGTGCACTCATATATAACTGGAACCCACCTAATAGTATGTGTGAACATGTTCAGTACTATGTGAGAGAAATGTCAGTAGTACAGTATTTTACACCTCAGAGCATTTCACATGTGTGCATGAGAGGCAAATATCTGATAACATCCCACACAGCCGATGTCATTTAAATACATTTTGTCATGCTTTAAACAGAAAAGCTAACTGAGGTTAAAGAGGCAATCTAAGTTTGCAGCTTTTCTTTCTTTGTTTCATTCATGTAAACTCTCAGTTTGGAAATTGATACAACACATGAATTAACTGGTGTCAGAACTACATACACATTTGTGTATTTGAGGGAAAAATAAAAAAGCAAAATAAAGTAAGACCAGTAAAAGTAAAAAAAAAAACTTATCTTTAGACTAATTTCATCTCATATTTTTATGGCACTGCTGACTTGAGTGCAGTCCTCCCTTCAATGTACTTAACTACACTGCTGATAAAGTCTGTCTAAAAATTTATGGGGCCTGAGAAGTGTGTGTGTGTGTGTGTGACTGTTTTATATGTCACTCACAGGCTGCTATGGCCTCAGAGCAGTTGTTGTTGTTGCTGCTGCTGCTGTTGTCCTCCAGGCTGAAGATGGGTGGCACACAGGTGGTGGAGCCCAGGCCTTGAGGCAGGTAGGTGGCTGGGTAGTAGGAATGCATGCGGTACTGAGAAGACATGTTGTGGCTAGACAGGCGTCCATCACCATGGGGCATCTGCTTCAAACAAATAAATAAAAAAAACTGCCAATTTTACACACGAAGAAGAAACATATCTTAATATGTTGTATATAGGGATGCAAATATTATTCATTTCATCATCAATTAATATGCTGGTTACTTTCTCAATCAATTGTAAAGCCTATGAACTGTCAGTGAGTGCTGAAAAATGGCCATTATAATTTTCTAAAGCCCAAGATATCATCTTCAAATGTCAACACATTCATGTTAATATCACATATGACAGAGAAAAACAGCAAATCTTCACAACTGTGAAGCTGAAAGTAGAACATTTTCGCATTTCTGCCAAAAACATCATAAACTTGCAGCAGAGGCAAGTACAACGACAACAAAGATAAAAAAGAAAGCAAATCCAGTTCAAACACTGTAACACATCAGTTCATTTCCTGCAGCAACACACTCAAATTATTTTATTGGTGATTTTTCCTCGAGTTCTAATTGCTGCAGCAGGTCTTTGACTTGATGTGCCCTTGAAGCCGTTTTTCCATGATCAAACCAGGTCTTATTGTCATTAACAAAAGAGTTTTTAAATGAAACACTGTTCATTCCCTTCCTACTTTAGTTCATTAACCAACCACATGTAAACCCGTGTGGGGACCTAAACCTTTGTTTGCATTGGCTATATTAGTGCTTTTATTTCTTGACCATTTATGGATACTAATCCAAATGGCATCAGTAGAAACACCAAAGCATTAATTCATTTTTTATGAAGAGTTTTCTTTTCTACAGTTGAAGCTGTCAAATACAATATGATCATCATTGTTCTATGACCTCTGTCCCATTTGACAATACAATCCTCCAAATCAGATATCTGATACTCACAGCAACACTTTAACAACCCAAACTGACATGAAAAAAATACAGACATAAAATTATGTGACAGAAAATTAGCAGTGTTCGAATTCCCAGGCTGGTTCTAAAAACGTGCTGCAACATGCAGCGCTGGCTTTCTCCAGTCCTCTGAAAACTTTAAAACAAGCTGTCTACTCAGCAGCAAGGCCGCCTCACGGAGGGTTTTCAATTTCACTTTTATGGAATTTGATTTCTGTCAGGCTGCAATATGTCACCCGTATTGTCCACACCATCAATTCTCCGACAGCTTTATAAACTGTTATTTAAGCTACACTCAGCTCTTGTATTAGACCGTGAAAAATACAATAGAAATTGGACTGGAGTCCTGAAAGTGCGCTGAGCTTACAGTTTGCAGGACACATACAGCACCAAACTAAACTGTCTTGATGAAAGTTGTTCACAACAAACAAGTTTAGTCGTACTTATAGAGCACATTTCCATCCAGTGGCCACAGGCAGATCCACACAGAGTAACATCCATAAACTGTCATTGTGATGCCATATAAACAGTTGTAGGTTTAAGAGCCCATAGTGCTTTTTCTTGTTTTCTGACTTAGCTACAATGTTACAACGGTGAATTATCATCTTAGACATGACCCAAAGCTCAAAAAATGAGATGTACATACAGTATGTTCTAGTACTTCTATGCAGAAACAACTTTGTGTATACACATCTCACAAACTCTCACTTGTGAGACCTTTTTCTAACAAAATAAAGCATTATGTGATAGTTTAAGGAGGGAGCGACTAGTTTAGTCAGTGTCTTTCCCAAGGACACTTCGACATGTGGATTGCAGGCACCAAGATTCGGACCTTCAACCTTCTGACTGCTATCGGTTCTACAAAGGAAACAAATTCCTTGTGTGTAACATGCTTGGCCAATAAAGGTGATTATCCTATTATCCTTATCCTTAAGGACTTACTTGAATGGTCAAAAAATCTACAGGCAGTTGTAGAGCCAACTAATGTTACCTGTGGAAACAGCTCCTGTGTGTTGAGCCTGCCATTCTTCAAGTGTACAAGCAGCCAAAGGCCAAACCAATAGCTGGTATTCTGGCAGTGTTCAACACTTCATATATGATACAATACTCTGAGACCAAAAGACCGAGGGTGTTGAGCATAATATTCTTGAGCTCAGTAATGTCGGTTCAAGAGTGCATAGCTTTGTTGACATACTGTTCTCTATTAGATTACTTCCTGACCTTAAACAATTGATTGACTGCCTACACTTTTACACTATGAAGGACCTATGACCCACCGTTTAGTGGTTTTCAAAATAAATTAAAAAGAAATTCCATCTTTTGCTTCCCCCCATACTGAACAATGACCCAACAGCCAAGTTGAACCTTACATTTCGTGCACACCTAGTAACAAGGCAGAGACACTGTATCTGACAGCACATCGACATGTTTAAGGTTTTGTTTCTCCACTGAGATTAAACATATTCTACAGAAAACACTCATCAAACATGATAACCTGGTAAAACATTACAGCTCCACAGCCTGTTTCTAAAAGCAGGTTCATAGCACTGAGCATTATGGTAAACAAATTTCTATTCACAGTTTTGGCAGAAGTGACGAATAGAGTTTAAGTTGTGGCTTGTGGACAGAAAGTCACTCTCAGCTATGTATGATTAACAACAACAACAACAACAACAACTCAGTAAAACCAGTGACATCGTTTAAAGAAAGAATAACTTGTGTGCACTACAGCAGCTTTTTGCAATAACTGAAAAAGTTAAAATGTGATAACACAGCCACGCAATATTATTTCTTTGAGAAGAATGATGTCACACATCCACGCATCAACTACCTGGCTAACTTGTTCACTCCCAGGGGGGCTCCTTTACCTCCCTGAGAGGGCCTGGCTTCTTATCTGGCACCATCTCCTGTCTGCCAGCTCCACACCACCCTTATATTATCATCACCCACCGGCATGGCAGCCAAGCACCAGAGTACACAGGGGAGGAGAGGAGGAGGTAGATGGCTTTACACTGATAAACACCACATCGTTTTCTTGTGGGTTCTGATGTAAGAACTGAAGACCTAAGGACTGCACACAATTAGCTTGATCATTTTACAGAAATTAATATTTTATTGCACATTTTATATTTTAATTTCAATGAGGGTGACTGAGGAAAATAAGCCACTTAACTAAACACTCCCTTTTTTCAACAGAGCAAATAATTGTCTTTGTAGCTTGAATGACAATGAAAATAATTAATATTTTGCAAACAGGCAGTGTAGCAATAAATTGGGTATTTAATGTAGAAATAAATGAGATTTAACAAGAAGGTGGTTCTTAGAAGTGCTTTTACAGTAAAACAATGAACTGATTAAACATAAAAACAAACAAAACTACATAAATAAATGTATAGTATGCAATTTTCCATTTTGGGGTGTATCACAAAAATGACTATAACTGTAAAAATATTCAAAAACAGCACAGCAGGACAAGAGTATGAGGCTATTCCAGAGTAGAACAACTACAACTCTTGAAGGGGAAATAATAATAAAATCTGTTTTAATTAAGTAAATCTTGCAAAGTACACTTTTACCAGATGTTATAATGGAGAAGAGTTGTACATTCAGAAAGTAAGTCAACAAACAAAAGGACAATAAAAAGAAAACAAAAAACAACAACAAAACACCGTCACTGACCAGTGCTCTGTGGATAGTGCAGAAAAAAAAACAGTGATAAGCAGCAAATATGGAGACAAAATCAAAATGGACTAACTCAAGGAAAAACACCTGAGTTGTGGCTGAGTAAACTGGACCATTATACTGTGGAGGTTTAGGACAGGTAAAAGAGGCAGAGAAGACAAGAGTTTTCTTTGTGATGATTCCAATTCAGCTATTTAGAAAAAAAACAACAAACACTCAGATTAACTGCTTCTTTTATTCATTAAATAGTCCTTTCTTTTATTCATTATAAAAATACTCCTCCAGTTACAACTGGAAAAAAATGTGCTTGTGGCACATAAAGTCATCTTGAAATAATTGGCTCTTTGTTCAAATACACAAGAATTGGTCTGTGAATTTGAATAACCGCAGCACGTAGCCCTTTCAGCTTGACAACTTCACTGAAAATATCATAAATCACAAAGGAGGATGGCTAAATTATGCTAAAGACTGCTAACTGATTAGCATTAATGTGCTCGTGTTCTCCTTCGAACGCCGAGGCACAGCGGTTTGTTCCTCGGCCGACAGACAATACCATTAACCTTTGCAATTCAGGCTCTGCGGTGTGTTGGCAGGTTAGTGGAGGCAGTGACCCCAAAACTAGATGTTGCTATTGGGGGAACTAGGGAGGGTGGGACGTTCATTCAGTCTTCATAATAAACAAACCACCTCATCAGAGATCACTGGAGAGTTATAGATCTAATATGCTTGACACAGAAGCTCATCTTATTTGATACAATAGAGATACATTTAATCAGTGTGGATATAAAGATGGGCGAATGAGGCACCATGAGAGTGTGTGGCGATGGGACGTTAGGTACTATCTGCCTGACGTGTCCTCTGTTAGACCCTAAGTGCTGACATTAAAGAAGATACTCTCATCCATCTCTGAGGAAAACTACGAATACAAGTTGTTATATACATAAATATAT
>NW_018128265.1:97457-121847 GCF_001952655.1 Monopterus albus | reverse complement strand
CGTGTACCCGTAGATCGTGCAACACTAATATACAGACACACACGCACGCACTCACGCACGCACGCACGCACGCACCTGGAGCCTTATATTACTGTCATATCAAATGATGCTTCTTCCCATTTTAATTTTTAATAGAAATTTGCTTCTCTTCAGAGTTTCAGTGCAAAGATCAGACATCTTGCTTTTGGCTGTGATTTTTAAATTTTTATTTTTTTTTTTTACAGTTTTATTTTGCTGGTGTGGCATTAAAAATGTGAAGGCACATTACACAGTGTTGAATGCTGGGGCGGGGGCACCATTTTGGGAGATATGCATTGTATTTACCTGCATAAATTCTTGTTTTGTTTGGCTAAAAAGTTGCTTAAATCATTTATACCTCACGTTAATGCTACCTTCCTGCTGTTGGCAGATAACACAAACACTGCAGATGAATTAATTTCTGTCCTGTCTGTGCTCAAACTGAACACTAAAGGCCAAAACTGAGATAACAGGACAATGTGAATAAGGTTATGAATTGTAATTTAGCTTAAAGCACAGACATGCTCACGTCCTGCTGTGCTAGCCCAGCAGTTTAAAACAGTGGCACAAAGGTCCTCCCTTTAGGCACAATAACAGGTAACCAACACGCGGGGTTCAGCATTAACAACTTCCCCATTCATACCAACGTGTGCTACTGAGTCGGGGTGTGTCCACATGTATGTTGCAGTAGAATACCTATCATTACAGCTTAAAGAGTTTTGTTAAACACAGTTGCAGTGTTACTGATGAACAGCAGTGCAGTTGTTGTTAGTCACCTGGTACTGCTGATAGTTGTAGAGGTTGCTGTAGTAGGTGGGGTAGCGTGAAGGCTGGTAGACATTGTAATAGGAGGTTTCCAGCAGTAGGTCAGACGTTTCCTCAGTGTGAGGCCTTGCTCCGGCTGATGGGCTGAAGGATGACGCCGAGCGACTCCCTGGACCAAAATACATGAGCATGATCAGTCCAGAGGCCACAGTATGCTTATGGCTGCATTTCAGCATCACATTAAAAATATGGAGCTGAGCATTTGTTTACACTCTAGTTTTGTGTAGTTGCAATTGAGGCAAATAAGCCAAAGTGTACATATAAACATGTTTCACATTCATGCATCAAAAAACAAACCTAAACCAGACTTTTACTCTCTCCTAGTTCGAGTTTCTGCTGGGGCTGAAAACCAGCAAAAAAATTCAGACAGGTGACAAAGTAAAGGAAAATCCTGACTAAATGCCAATAAAAAGATGCGGGAGGTGCTGATTAATCTGACTGACTGATTTATTTACAGAATGTCAAAATGAGGAAAAATGAGGTGATGTCTTCAAATGTCATTTTGTCCAACCAACTAATCCAAAGATATTCAGTTTACTATCATGTCTGTCAAAGAAAAGCATCAGTTCCTCACATTAAAAGGTGGTACAATAACATGTTGGTGACTTTGCATCAAAATAGTTGTGGGTTAACTTTCTATCTCACTAATGGTCACAGCTCCAGGTTACTGAATGGCTTAATGAGGATGAAAATGTGTGCTGGACACAGTGATGGGATCTGTTTTAGAAGAGGTGAGGTGCACTGAAGCTGCTGTGGAGGCACTTGACTAAAATGTCTATGTTGTACACATCTATATTCATTAAACTTGGCAAGATTTTTTTCATGATGCCACCCCTAGATCAATCTACTGTCAACAGCACCATCTGTAGGTGACAGCTGAACTTAGTGTCTGATCAGCAGACGTACCACAACACACCATCACAACAGAGCAATGTGGCTTGCCCTACCACGACGAATGAGACCATCAAATCATCATAACTCATTATCTGTTGCACTTTCCTTATCAACAAGGCCACATTCTTCTCAGGCAGACCCTGATCTTTCAGTCTTACACAATGAAGACACTGTACACCACTGAAGTCAAAGATAATGACATTTGTTGTCCCTGTTCTAACTCTTGTCATCAGTGAATCACACAGTGCTCAACTCCTTTTTCCACCTCAGTCTTTGCTCTCTGTTGCCAAGCCAGGGACCAAAAGTTCATGCTTTCACACATATAAAGCAGAGTCAAGACAAGACAAGAGGAACCTTGACCAGTCATATTCCCTCCTAAAATTTGCTATCAGGCCATGGGAACACGATATCCATGTCTGCCTCCGCACCACCAACAAAGAAATCAAGGATGCCATTCATACTGCTGCCACCAAATCAACTTTCATTTTCACTTGTTTCCCATAGAAATTAAAGAAAAACATTCCAGTCCTGTGGCCTTTTTCACATTTTACTGCTTTATAACACTGAATAACAGTGGACTTACAAAGCTCAGTGATGTTTGATTATTATTCAGAGCAAGTCTACTGTTGAATATTTATCAAAACAAAACCTAAACCAGCACTTGAAACTATCAGTTATAAGAAAATGACTCAGCTTTAAAATAAAATCTAACTTAAGAATTAACTGTGTATTTATTTATATCACGTACTGATGTTGTCCAGGCACCGTGTCACCACCGTGAGTGGCAAAACAAACTGCCTATAAGAGCTATCAATGGATAGGTTTGTAAAAATATTCTCAACTCACTACATTACATTCAGAAAACTGTTTAGTTAGTTTCTCAATTTAAACATTTATATAAATATTTTCTTTAAATCTCAGCCCGTGAATTACTGTTATTACAAAAGTATCCTTTTAACTTGATGTTATCTTACTGTGTATGAAAGTTTATGTGTATGCATGTATATGTGTGTATATTTGTACGTTTTATAATGTACTGTACTTGTTTTGCATTCTTTACTATTGTTCAATGATCTGCTTATAATTTTATTTTTGTTTAATGCTCATTTAGTACCAATAGAAGAAAGAAAGTCACTTTCGGCTTTTCCCATTTAGGGGTCACCACAGCAAATCATCACACTGACGACTCGCATGTTGACATTTGGCATGTGTTTTATGCCGGATGCCCTTCCTGACGCAACCCTGACTCGAACCTGGACCGCAGCAGCGAGAGCGCTGCACCTTAACTATTATACACCAACATAAGTTACTTGAGTATGGAGATCTCCTAACTGTCTTTCACAAAATCAGCATTTTTTTCATATTTCAGGCAGCTGGGTACTGCAGTAGAAATGTCAAGTCAAAAGCATTTATTTGTACAATATCATTCTGTTTTAAACATTAATGCCTTTTTATTACCCGAAGGTGAAGGCTCCATAACACCCTTGCTGTTGGAATGGAATAAAAAACTCATGTTGAAATACATTTATTTCATTGGTTTATTTTTGCCATAGTATCGAAATTGGTATCAAGTATTGGAGAACTACAATGGTATTGATACCAATTACTAAAATTCTGGTATTGTGACATCCCTAGTTGTTGGGACACTGACTTACAGCTGAATAATGAGCTGTGGGCTACATCAGCGCTGTGACAAGTGAAAAGGTCACAAGAGGCCGTGGCAGGACAGTAAACTGTTTGAGAGACTTCACCTGCAGCAGCAGGAGAAGAAGTCGAGGTGCCGGTAGGCGTCGGGTTTCGTCCCTCCACAGAGAAGAGGCAGTCTGCACCAGCTTCATTTTTCACCATCACCTCAGGGCTCGACAGAGCCACTGGACTACAGAGCCCAAGCTCCTCCTCCTGGGCCTGCTGTCTCCTCAAGGCGACCTGGAGGGGAGGAAAGGAAAGACCTGATAAGGGACCGCTTGGCATTACACAAAATAATACACTTATCTACTGACTCTACAGACTACACTCAGCATCTACTTGCTACAAAATAATAACTGGACTCAATTAGAAATTATTACTTCAATTGTACAAGGGTGGTAAAACACAAGAAAGCTATATACTGTACACATCGTAGACCTATGAATATGTTAGTTGCTGTGTTTTTTTAAGTGAATATATTATTGAGTGCAGGTCTGCTTAACTGAACTTTTTAAAATCTGATATTTTATTATTTCAGCTACAGCAAACCAACATTGTCATTATTAATTAATCTGGTAATTAATTACCTGATTAATTGTTTAGCCTATAAAATGTCAGAAAATAGAAAAAAAGAACCCCAACGTGATTCTTGAAATGTCCTGTTTTGTCTAGTTAATAGTCCAAGCCAAAGATAGTGAATTTGGAATCTAAAACAGATAAAAGCAGAAAATCTAAGAGACTGCTAATAGCTTTATTTGCCACTTGTGGCTGAAAAAGTACTTAGTTGATTATAAAAACAGGTGATTTTTTTTCTGTTAACTGGCTAATTAATTAATCAACTACTTATTGTAGATCTATTATTGTTATTTGGTGATGACTCTGCCCTGTGATGTGCTGGTCTATTCCTTGGAAAGCTTTTGTTTTGCCTCAGTGTGTTACAACTCTTACTAATGTTTGACATCATCTTCCTTACAAAACAAAGATGAATTGATGTTATTTACATTTTGAAACTATGGCATGTTACAAAGAGACAGATACTGTAGCTGAAATGAATATTTTAGAGCCGCAATCATTAGTTGGTCGATGATAAAGAACTAATCAAACAATCAAGACATGTTTTAAGTAAAACTGCCACATATTTGCCAGTTACAGCTTCTGAGTATTTGATAGTTCTTTTTACCATAGTAGATGGGATATTTCTGGATTTCGGCCTGTGGATCATACAAAACAAGATATTTAAAGACATTATATTTAGATGTTTATAATCTTAACAGGCTTTTCAAAACCTTTTTATGGACAAAACAACTGATAAAACAATAAAACAACAATTAGCAAATTAACTAATAATAATAACAGTAACAGTTATTTGCTGTCCTAGTGTTACTTAGCCAATTTCTAAACATACACTCAATGGACCTGCCCAAAAGCAACACTTGAAATTATATATGTGCCATTCTGCACAATGAGTACTTTTACTTTTGGTACTTTAATGTATATTTTGATGCTAATACTTTTGTGCGTTTACTTTAACATTCAGAACGCAGGACTTTTACTTATAACACAGTGTTTTTACAGTGGCATTGCTTAAGTAAAGCCTCCAAGTGCTTCTTCCAGTACGACGTTTATAAAGTTAAGCTAGCTGTTTATAAGCTAAGCGTTAGCTAAAATTACATTTCAGGTTAGTAAACACCAGAAAATTGAACTAAAGTAAACTCGGCCACAGGTTAAAATGTATACAAACATTAAGCCAAAATGTTTACAAACAAGTCCATGCTTCACTGATTAATTTCGTCCGTGTTGTTTTTTTAAAGGCATCACTTTCAGCTCAACTAAATCTAGCCGCGCCAAGAGCTAAAGTAACGGTTACCTGAGCCGCCATGACTCTCTGTCTCTCGGCTATCAGTTTACATTTGGAGCACTGGCAGTCCCTCCAGTTGCAGAAGCGCTTGTGCCCCTTCAGAGGGGAAACATAGCCGTGGTTCCTACAGCGGGCGCACTTGGGCATCCTGGGCAGTTTCTGGCTTTTTTTTGAGGGGGACAGAGGTAGGGTGCAGTCCAGCACCTGCTTGCGCTGCTTGTCCTTGTTCATAGTGGAAGTAAAACCATACAACTATGCTGCCAACTGCCAAACCTGTCCATGGACGACAAGGCTGGTTAGAGCTTATTGGTGCCAGGGTGGAGGCTATAAGGTCACTGTCCGTCTCCGCCCATCCCCGCCTTACTATTGCATTTTTTCCCAAATCCTGGGCTTTTTTCCAAACTGCATTGGGAGCAAACGAGCTGGAAACGGGGAGAAAGCTGTCAGGACAGTGGCGTCTCTCTATTACACTCTGATTTGGTTTTCACACTAAATTACTGGTAAAACATGTTTATAGTTTACATAAAGCCCAGTGTTTCAAGTGACCTGCTGCAGTGGCGGAAGCACCGAATCTTTACTTAACTAAAAGTAGCACAGTAAGTGTAGGTTGAAAATACTCGGTTACAAGGAAAACTACAAAGTGCCACGAGATTTTTTTTTTTTAATCTCCACTGAGCTGGACATGACCTAATATGATGAGGAACCCAGAGGTCATGGCTGCACTTTTATAAAATTTAGTAGAAATAAACTGTGAGACTATCACATACTTCAGTGATGAAAAAGTAAACCTAAAAAGACACAACTATTTTGTAGTAAATTATTACTTATAATGTGCAATCGATAAGTTCCTAAAAGTAGCAAATAGCTCACCATAAAAATACTACAATGAGTAAAAGTACTGCTTTCAAGTACTGCAATACTAGAAACAAAATTTCCTCCGTGTGTGGCAAGCATAACAAGATGCTATCAGTTCTTTAATGTTAATTACCAAATTTTTCAATCTGGTCTGGCATGTGGTGATAATAAATAATGGGATTAAATAACCAGAGAACTTGAAATAGTAGAAAAAGTAGAGAACAACTTTTCGAGGAGTCCATGAAGGCACCATTGTTGTCTAGCAACAACGTTTAGTTTCTACGCTGGCTCTCGCGTAAACTTAGCAAACTTTCTGAGACACAATGCCCAAAAAGAAGGCTAAAAAAGGCGGTGACAAACAAGATGAAGACAGGAAAACATCGAAAAACGAGAGGCCTACAAATAAAATCGGTCCAGACAAGAAAGAAAAGGATGTCTACCTGATTCAAATACGGTATTTGGAGGAGCAGTTGGAGAGGTAACGTTACGTTACTAGTCTACCGCAGACGCTCCTTTTTTACCCCATACATCTTTTCTTTATTTGCAAAATGATATGTTTATTCGCTCAAACAGCTAAATGCGTTTTAGATAGCGTCTAACTCTGCTAGAGGCTTATTTTTCAAATATGGCTAAATAAATCACTTCTGACCAACTCTAATTTGCGCAGCGTTTTTGCTGTTGCTGTTAGGTTAGCTTCTTTGTTGTTGGTGGGTTTTTGTTAAATGTGGGCCAAAATCATCACAATAAAAAGACCCAACGGCTTAAACTACTTCAGTCTGTGTGTACTGAATTTATATAATACATGAGTTTCACTATTTGAGTTGAATTACTGAAATAATTTTTGTCCACGATATTCTAATTTATTGAGATGCACCTGTACATACCAGCATGCTAAAGATTCACTATAATACAATATACAACAATCACTGTTTCCAGCTGTGTGGGAGTCAGAGATGTCCTGCAAATTCTGGAAGAGGAAGACAGCTCTCAGTCTTCCATATATATAGTATGTCCCTCATTCTTCTGCAGATATAAGCTGAAGAATGATGAACTGGAGAGGCAGAAGAAGGTCTTAAACACTCAGTACCACACACTGGAGGAGGAGGAGAAGGACACTGTTGAGTATCTGAAACGCTCCCTTTTGGAGAAAGAGGATGAGGCGGATAAGCTGACAGAGTGCCTGGAGAGTCAACGGCAGGCTGCCGATAAGGACAGAGATGCCCTGCAGCTGCAGCACAGCCAGCTCAAAGAGCTTCAAGGTCGGCTCAAAGAACTTACAGAGGAGAAGGCAGCACTTGGTGAGACTGTGGGTTAAACCAGGAGGTTTTATCCTGTTTTCAGTAACTTTTTGGTAACTTTTTTTGGTTCAACGTTGTTCCACATCAAACATATTTAAGTGAAAAAAAAGTGTGTGTGTGTATGTGTGTGTATAAAAATACCACTATCAAAGGAAAAATGTTTTCCCACACTATGAAATTCATTTTCCACCGTCTTGGAAATGAATAAATGAATTCAGGTAGCAACTACAGCACACATCAGTTGTGAACAGTTCTTTTGCAAACTAACATCGTTATTTACACCTCTAATCCAAAATCTATCATGGCATTTTATTAGACACAAATATTTACAGATAGGCCTTTGAATCCTTGTGGAAAAACTGACACTGGCCATACTTGTAACATCAGCATTTTACAACCACAGTAAATAAACTCACCAATAAAACCAAGCAAAGCCAAAGTGATTCTCTTCTCCTCCTCCCAGTGGAGGAGTTTCAGCAGCAGAAGGAACAGCTGATGTCCAACATGGCCAGAGAGGAGCAGCAACATAAAGTTGCCATCCACAAACTGGAGATGAAAGCACTGCAGGAAAACAGGAGGTTGAGTCTGGGCTTCCATCTGTGATTGTAGCAATAAAAATAAGCAATGCTCATCAGTCCTCTACAAGCTTCAGTATGCTGTTTTTTATTATTCACCCATACTTTTGTGCCAAGATCATTATTGGGTTCACCCCTGTTTCCTTCCCTGCTCCTGTTTCCTGACGAAAGGCTGGAGGAGGAGATTGACAGCCGCATGGCAGCACAGGTGAAGCACTTGGTGGACCAGCAGGTTTCAGAGACGATCAGATTGGTCCTTCAGAGCAACACAAAGGCGAAGGCTGCCATTAGCCAGCTGTCAGAACAGGTACAGGCCCTAAAGAAGGAGAACTCGGCCCTGATGGAGGAGAACTCAGTCCTGATGGAGGAGAACTCGCCCCTGCAGCAGGATAAGATTAAGCTCAGCATGGAGGTGGACATCCTGGAACAAACAGTCAGGGAGATATCCCGTCAGAGCTGCATCCACAAGAAGGCAAGAGAAAGACTTATAGGCTAATTAATTTTAAGCTATAGATGTGTATCTATTGGTTACCTGAGCCCAGGGGGTGTGCAAAGGGTGTTACAGTTATTAAACATACAGTATACTGTGTATATTGATAACTGTATGTGTGAATTGTATATACTGTATATATAATTGTAATATTTGGGATGAGTTGTAATTGCAATTCATGATTTGTAACATCTATTTGCATCAAAATTAGGTTATTGGTGTGCATAATACTCTGACAATCAGAAGCTCTGTGCTGTGGGTATTTTGACAGAGTGTAGCCCTGGCACATTCATGCTTTCCAGAGGAGAAGGAAGTTTTGAAAAGTTGTGGTATTATGCACCTTAGTTTTCAATAATAGAACTGCAAAATTAGCTTCTCATTTCCATGGCAGGAGGAAGGTTTTCTATATCCACTGTCCCAGGATCCTGTTTCATATAATATTCTCTGTATTATTTTCTAAGAGACAGTTATCTGAAAGTTACGAGTAGTAGGGCAGCAGCTGTCAAAGGTGTTGAACCTACCTTGCTCTGATCGTCTTTTATAATCCCCACTGCCACAGGAAGACAGCTTTCATTTTGTTTTTCCATAGCCTGGTTTTTAATATGAAAGTCAAATGATCTATTTAAAAAATAAATCAACATCTTCTCACCGTTAGGTGGCGGAGCAGCTGACAGAGAAGTGTCAGCAGCTCCAGGCAGAGGAGAAAGACTGCAAGCAGGAACTTGAGCAGCTCCAGGCCAAACACAAAGCCACCCTGGCTGAGATGGAAGCACTCAGGTCAAGGTTTCCTCTTGTCTCTACCAACCATAACACTGAAAAGATTTCATTTGCATCTGAACATTGTGCAGGTATAAGATAATGGAATGACAGAGTTTACCTGGTAATTAAACAGTTAGTTATACACACTTGAGACGACAGTAAAAAAAAAAAGACTGGTGCATGCAGGAAACACTAGCTCAGCTCAAAACATTCAGCAGATGACAGACAGTCCGATTAACAGCAACTTTTAGCGTAAAAAGAATGAACTTTGAACATGCAGAGAAATAAAGGCAGGTATTTTATCAGCACAATGTCCCATGAAAACACTAACAATGTGAAGGAGGTTGTTCAGAGATATGAACCAGAATTATCAGCTGAGTCTGCAGCACAAAGTTCTATTGTCTCAACTCGCTGTTTCGCATTAACATTTGAGCT
The DNA here is from genome assembly GCF_001952655.1 of Monopterus albus. Lineage (NCBI taxonomy): Eukaryota > Metazoa > Chordata > Actinopteri > Synbranchiformes > Synbranchidae > Monopterus > Monopterus albus. The sequence goes on along the minus strand of NW_018128265.1, from coordinate 112,154 downwards.
GCAACAATTACTTGATTAATTGACTGACTCATTTGTTAACAGCAAGAAAGATCTGATCTACTCAAGTCTGTCATTTTTCACACAAAATGCCAAATATTTCCTGGTTCCAGCTTCTCAAAAATATGGATTCTATGCTCAGTTTTGTCATATAAAATAGTAAATTAAATGTTTTTTGGTTTTAGATTTCTGGTCAAATGAAAAAAGAAATTAAGGGCATTACTTATTTTTGTTTTGTTTTGTTTTGCAGGTGTGACCAGGCCTCGCTGTCTGAGCAGAGCAGTGCCAGCAGAGCTGAGGTGAGTCGACTGGAGGCAAAGCTAGAGGAGGAGAGGAGTAGGAGCAGCAGGATGAAGAGCATCATGCAGGAAGCAGCTACCACTCTCAGACAAGCCATGATGGTAAATCTATTGCTCTGAACACTTAATCAGGAACGTCAGGTCATTTAAACATGTTTATAGGAAGGTTTGCAGTTGTCGTAGCCCACTGGACTGATTTTAACTTATTTGAGAACATCACACAACTCGTACTGATCTTTGAACTGATCGTTTGTTACTGAGAGGAACCTTGTGACACTACATCATTATATTTGAATAATCTACAAATCATCATTTTGTGGTAGAGCGCAAGATTTAGACCAGTCAAGGAGGTTAATAATGCACTGGTGTAGCAATAGGAAAGTGGTGACTTGGCCAAGCGCTGTCAGAATAATCTCAGACAATGAGATCGTTTTGGCTTTTTCAGCCCAGATGTTGGCTTTGCTTCCCACAGGAGCTGATCACCAAGCAGGAGTCAGAGGTGGACTCTGTCGTCCAGTGGAAGGAGCTGATGCAGAAGCTGCTGGTGGTCTTGGATAGACAATGCACCAGCTTCACTGCTGAGAAGGAGCAGCTGAATGAGCTGCAGACCTCTGACCTTGCAGCAATCCAGTAAGAAAATCACCCCCTCTGACTGGATTATGTTTTCTCTACCAACCACAATTTTGTAGCTTTTTAAAAGGGCTGTGAATGGCTGCATTGTGCGACTATACTGCCATCCAGTGGCAGAAAGCAGTAACTACAGAAGCAATGGCGAGTAACTGGACTCCAGGTTTGCAAACCCTTGACTTCAGTTGATGTTTAGGGACAAAAGAAGCCTGGTGTTAATAAGCCAGTCAAATAATAAAATATTTGTAAATGCCTTGGTAGTTCTCAATAAATAGAAAATGACATTATAATAGAGTGACTTAATGTTGGATGCCAAGATTAAGTGCATGACCCAGTCACAACAGAGAAAACTAAAGTCTGGTGCATTATTTCAGCAGTGCAGTTGTGTTCTTAACAAATTTGACAGAGTGAAACCAAACTGAGCATGAGTTGGAGGACTCCACCTTTGTCACCAGTATCCTGTTTTTTGTGCACCTACAGAGCTGCGACTCTGGATCCAGCTTCAAGTTTCCACTTCCATCTGGCCCGCTACAAGTTAGGTGATCTCGGCCTCGTTCCCCCTCCCGCACTGAAACACAAACACGCACTCCCCCGGATGAGACCTGGGGCCAGCAGCACCACCATGCCTCTGCACAGGTTAGTTATCAGCTCTGCAGTGGAGGTATCGTTTCAGCTGGTGGAAAGAATATTGCCCAGAGGATAAATCTAGGATTCCTTTTATGCACAGTAGATGCTGTACGTTCCTTTTACGAATAGTATACGCTGTATGTTTTGAAGACATACGTGTCACCTAAAAATGAGCCCTACATTTTTCTATATAAAGCTGCATTAACTAAGATTTAGCACAAATATGGATAAATCGAGTAAAAACTTGGAAGTGTTGTCTCCCTGCCGCACCAACACCCTCACCCCACTCTGCTATTTCCAGTTTATTTCTTGCCCTCAATGGCCAATGTTGTTGAAATCCACACTGCACTTATTCCAAGTTCTAAGATGTGAGGCTACCTGTGCAGGTACAACCCAGGATGGGAGTGGACCTGTTAGACCCAAGAGGCCGCATCCTGTAGCACAGAAAGACTGTGACAAGGAATAAGGCAAAACTAGGGTTAACACTGTTTGACACCGTGTTGCTGCAATGCCACCAAGAACTGGGGCTCTATATTCTGTATACATTAGTTCTGGAGCTGGTTATTACCGTTGTGCTACAGCTGTGGTGACCACATATGACCTAGTTTCACAGGCAGGGCAGGAGAGGCAAAGTGATTGGAGGGAGAAGAGGAGAGGGTACCGCTTGAGTTTGTTCAGACTCTCACTTCACCCTTAATGGTTGAAAATTAGTTAATGTAGCTTTAAAAAAAAACGGACAAAATTAACAGCTATTTCAACTCATTTTGCAAAAATAGGCAGCAGTTTTCATTGCAGATGTAGAATTCACTTTGTTGTTTTGAAAATGTCAGACTTTTTATAATCTTACAGTACGTGTATTCCTGCGGTTGTTTCTCTCAGGAAACCTGGTCAGAAGACAGCGAGCAGCTCCATTATCGTGCCTGATTCAGCCGTCGGCTTCTTGACCTCCAAACACTTAGTCACCAAACGGAAATGACCTTTAACAAAACTACTTTTTTTAAAAAGTGTAAAAGGTTTTTAATGTTGAAACCGCTCTATTTACCCACTGTTTTTTGCCAAGTGTTCCACACACATCTTGTGCTATAAAAGACTTGAAAAGTGTTGATGTATTTGACACTTCTTATTTTGAAAGTTTCCAAAGTAAAAATGAAATTTTTAATTTTCCTTGGTTTTTGGGTCAGTGAGCAACAGAAAACGGTCTGCTCCTTCACTACTTGCTCCTGTGCTGTGATAATGATGAGCGAAGACGATTCCGGTCATCTCAGTGCAAGCTTGAAATTACAAAGAAACTTAATTACGCTGAAGGTTTGCATTTTTAAAATCAAGAAATGAGTCATCTTACAGCCAGAGGTTTTTCTTGATCCCACTTCTTTAGAATCATGCAGCAACAAGCTCTAATACTATGTTGATTTACTGATAAAATGTGTGAACCACACACGGTCCCCATCCTAATGAACTTGGTTAGGTATTTATTAAAAACTAAACTTCACCAGTGCGGTACCTAAAATGCTTAGTCACACCAGCAGTTCACAACCCCGAAAACAGGCAATGTTGTATGAGAAAACAGAAAACTGGCACATTTTAGAACACAGCACTTTTACATTAAAATGACTGAAAAGATTCACCTACTATCAAAATAGTTGCAAATTAATTTTCTTTCGAGCAAGTAACCACTGCAGCCCTGACATTTTTACTCTGGATGGAAAGTTTTATCGACTCCGTCCTTGACATCTGAATTTACAAAGGTGAAGTTAAGGATGTTATTTCCGTCTGTTCAGTTTTGTCTTAGACATTTTTTACACTTGTAGGTCATTGGTCATACAACTGGAAACATGGTCATTATTCGGTGGTTGAGGCAACACTTGTATAATTTACATTAAAAGTAACTATGCCATCACATAGAAATACTGTTACAAATAAAAATCTTACACTCAAATGTTACTTAAAAAGTATAAAAATATGATGAAATATCAAAATGTGCTTGCAGGACCAAAATTAAAAGCACTCAATAGAGAATGCATTCACTAAATGTTTAATGCAGCTGGTAAAGGTGGAGCTACTGAATGTTACTTACTTTCTGTAATGGGGGGGGGGGGGGGGGTCACTGTCAAGTCAACATTCATAAATAACCAGGATTTGTTGTAATACATTGAATATTGGTGCTAATCTACCCAGTAACCTTGCAGACAAATATGGGGCAGTAAAATATTTCCCTCTGAAGTTTATTGGAGTGGAAGTTCAAAGTAGCTTAAAATAATACTCAAGTGCAAGTACTTCAAAATTAAGTGTGTGTGCAAAAGTAAACATACTTCCTTTCCACCACTGTCCTCAGTGCAGTTCAATTCCCATTAAATGGTAACATTTAAGGTCTGTGGGTCACCGATAGAGAACAGACTGATCTATAATCTTTAATCAGGTTTATTGTTACATGGCAAAGTGTCAGGCACTTCAATTCTCATTTCAAGATGAAAGTCAGTACCTTGATGAATACTACAGGAGGAAAGACTGCTTATCTTGCATATGAGACACGGAGCGAAAGAAGCTGGACATGGAGGCAAACAGGAGAATAAACTAAACTAACGACCACTATGTACAATGAAATACACATATCTGCATTAAAAACTATACTTTGATAAATATATATAGCTTCATGGATTAGGTAGTAATAGGAAATATTCAAAATACTGTGATTCTTCTTTTTAAATAGATAAGCAGGATTTGTATAAAAGCAGAATTTCTCCAGTCTAGATGTCATCTATTCACCAACACATTCATCCACATACTGTAGAGCTGGGTGCACATATGTGACACCGGGGTGTCGCGGCGAGCAGTTCTCCACCCGTCTAATCTGGTGTTCTCAAAAAAAAAAAAAAAGGTAAAAATCTAAATTTAAGATGTTTTGGTGCTCCTTAATGATCAACATTGAGCTGTAGAAATAAAAAAAAAAAGGTCAAATTTTAAAACAAAAAGGAAATCCTTAAACAACTATAGGAACAAAATGGCATTTTGTAGTTGAATTTGTGTCTGTGTTCATCTGAACTCAGTAGTTTGCTGATTATTTGAGACATTTCAGCCGCTGGTTACATTCAGCCTGAAACTCAAGGGCACTTTGGGCTCGTCACAGAGGCAAACGTGCACATAAATCCAAAACTTTTTCCAGAAATCTCATTGGTTGGTTGGCTGATTAGTTAGTTGGTGCTTGGGATCAAGCCCCCCCCTTCCAGCTGAGGCTAAGGCACCATTCAGTGTGATCCAATAGCAGCGTAGTGTCCGTGGACAGAGGCGGGGCCTCTAATCAAACATGCCCCTCCGAGTGGGACTGGGCGACGTCTTCCTGCCAAGTCGAGGTGTTCCCTAGAAGACAGTCGTACACAAACACACAATGTAAACAGTCAGTGTGTAAATATACATGAATTTAGGGCGAAAGAGTGAAGGCTAAAGGAGTTTTTTCTTCACGGGGTTGAGATGGCAAAAACCTTTGAGGCAAATTTGCGACTGATACAAAACTGACTTTACATTTTTCTTCCTTTTTATTAACTAAATCATCAGAAAACAAACAAAAAAAAAATCACACTGAAATTGATTAGCATCATAACTTTTTTTTTTGAGTTTTATTAAAAGCCAAAATAAGAATTTTCTCATTTACAAAAGTATTCAGACTCCTGAATCTGTAACACCAGGAACACAAAATGTGAAGGAGTCTGAATACTTTGATACCACTGTCCATCATTTGGCCTAACAACCTAAGTAACACAACTTTAAAGATGTTTAAAAAAAGAGCTTGATCCGACCACCTCGCAGGTTAGTTACTAAAACAAACATGTATCTCATCTTTGGGTTAAATACAGGTTTCAAACACATTACTTCTGATCCTTCCATTCTGTTAACATGGACTGATATTCACTCCAGCAGCTTTAAAAATAAATGTTTTTCTTAATAAAAGTATCAGATGAATAACACAACTATCTTTCTCTATAAACATCAGCCTAAGCACAGAGAAGGAATATGACAGAGCACGTTTTAGCTCCATACATACCGGTGGCTGGGCTTTGGAGAAGTTCATATGCGCATAGAGCAACACTGCAATGTCCTTGTGTCCTGCTTCCAGAGCTATGGACAAGGCATTACTCTCATCCTGACAGGAGAGAACACAGCAAGTCAACAAGGATAAAGAGACAAAAAGAACAATTATAGAAGATCCACTGCAAATCTTGTAGGTGTTTTTGTTTGAGACATTTTGACATGTCACAGAAGGAAAAGCGGCTGCATCTCAATTCCCTTAAGTGCATCCTCACGTCCCTTGTGTCTGTTTCTTTGAAACGTGAGGAGAGATGCAGGAAAAGATGGGAAAGAAAGACAACGAGGGAATGTGTTGAGAGAAATCAGAAATCCTTTCCAATGAGCAGCTCCGCTGTCAAATTTTGTTGGAGTTTCTGTTTGCCCATATAGGCATTGTCCAATTTACGATGCATATTAAAACCCATCAGCACTGCATTGTGTCTCATTTTATTTTCAGTCTGTCTCTACTTTTCATTCAGGAGGGTTTAAACCCTTTGAACAAACACTAGCACATTTATTAAAGGCCTGCTGTCTCTGTACTGATACTGTGTTCATGTCAGTCAAACCACAGTGGAAGTGTACATCACCACTCAGACAGGGAATACACATAAACCTAACTTACAATTGTAAAGTTTTATGCTGTTTGCAGAAATGATTTCTCAGCCGTTTGTGGGCATGTGTCTGTGGAGACATGCTTTGATTTTGCATGTGCAGCCACAGACTTGACTTTTCATGTTGATTATTGTACAGCTTATTTTTTGGTAAAGCACATAAACAATACGATAAAACAACAAGAATGTTAAAAATCCTGTGTGCAACTTTCCTCGCCCTGATGTCACCAATTCCAGATCTGATTCTGAGGGTGTCCCTGCATGTCACAAGTTACTCACGCTGTCGCTGAGTGTGGCGTCACAGCCAGGCTGAGCCAGCAGCAGTTTAACGATCTCCACATGGCCATGTTCGCTGGCGCACATCAGCGCTGTGGAGCCCTCGTCATCCTGGATGTTGACGTCGGCCCCGTGAGCCAGCAGGGCCTGAACCATGTCCATCCTGCCGTGACTGACCGCCAGCATCAGCCCTGTCTGACCAGCCTGAAGAAGTAGTAAACACAGCAGTTACATTTTTATACCTAGTTCTTTAACTAGCTTGTTTAAGACTAGGATCAGGTTAGGCATCCAAACAATTAGTGTTTAAACCTTCAGAAAACACCATCAATATTTCTGCTTCCCTGTCTCATTCAACACATTTCAGGACATGATGCTGCCAGTTGTCCATGAAATAAACCATATGACCAGCATCAGCTGTTTTCAGGAGAGGCTTTCATCCAAATAAGGATTACTTTCACTCTCAGTTACTGACAGTTACCTTTTTGATTAATCACTTGACTTGTCTATACAAAGAAATAAGCTCATTTATAATGTTCCATTAGGCCATAATCAAATAGCTTGCTAATCTGGTTTTATGTGCATCTGATTTTCTTAATGAATCAAAAGAACCAGCAGACAATAAGGCCTTATTTTAAGCCTTTTAAATAACCGTCGCTAACACTGGACGTGACGCAGACTCTTACTTTTAGTTACTGTCAAAGTATATAATATTATAAAAAGTCATTTTGGTTTCTAAACAAAGACTTTGGCCTGTCTTCTATCTCTCTGCTGACTGAGGCTTAAACCATGTGTAGTAGCTGCTGGTGCCCTGCAGCTGACCTCTGACCTCCTCACTGACCTGGCTGGCTCGAGCGTTGACGTCGCCTTTGCTGAAGAGCTCTTCCACAATATGCATGTCCTTTGGGGTCTCCACAGCAGCCAGCGCGGCAAGCATGATGGGTGTGTATCCCGCCTTGTTCTGCTGGTTCACGTTACACACATCTGAAAAACACACACACACACACACACACACAGTTGACATGGGGCCTGAGAGCCGACCCTTTCATCACAGGAGGTCTTGATTGACTTGTCGCTGGCTGCCAGTCACCACCACAGTAATGTATTTGTGCCAGACCGTGGATGGAATCGCTTCTCATTGATACAGTCCTGGGTCCACAACGCCTTGTCTGAACCTCAAAGAACTAATCTTTTACACTTCACAGACCTGGAGCTTCGTCTCGGCAAAGAGTCGGGACATCAGAGCTGGGACAGGAGTGAGGGTGTCTGCTCTGCCACTGAGAGGAGGAGAGGGCTAAGGAACTGTCTTAAGACTGTGTGATGACAAAGGCTACAATGGTAAAGGGTGGGGGGGGTGGATATGCTGTCACACAGAACAAGGACACAAAAGGCTGAGGAGACAAAACGCTTTGAGAGTAGCAAGAGTCCGGGACCTCATCACAGTCTGTCGAGCTTTCAGAGAGGTTGATGTGTGGAAGTGTCATGGGGGGGACTGCATACAGTATATCACAGAAGTGAGTACACCCCCTCACATTTTGTAAATATTTAAGTATATCTTTTCATGTGACAACACTGAAGAAATGACACTTGGCTACAATGTAAAGTAGTGAGTCTACAGCTTGTATAACAGTGTAAATGTGCTGTCCCCTCAAAATAACGCAACACACAGCCATTAATGTCTAAACTGCTGGCAACAAAAGTGAGTACACCCCTAAGTGATAATGGCCAAATGGGGCCCAAAGTGTCAATATTTTGTGTGGCCACCATTATTTTCCAGCACTGCCTTAACCCTCTTGGGCATAGAGTTCACCAGAGCTTCACAGGTTGCCACTGGAATCCTCTTCCACTCCTCCATGATGACGTCACGGAGCTGGTGGATGTTAGAGACCTTGCGCACCTCCACCTTCCGTTTCAGGATGCCCCACAGATGCTCAATAGGGTTTAGGTCTGGAGACATGCTTAGCCAGTCCATCACGTTTACCCTTAGCTTCTTTAACAAGGCAGTGGTCATTTTGGAGGTGTGTTTGGGGTCGTTATCGTGTTGGAATACTGCCCTGCGACCCAGTCTCCGAAGGGAAGGAATCATGCTCTGCTTCAGTATGTCACAGTACATGTTGGCATTCATAGTTCCCTCAATGAACTGTAGCTCCCCAGTGCCGGCAGCACTCATGCAGCCCCAGACTATGACATTCCCACCACCATACTTGACTGTAGGCAAGACACACTTGTCTTTGTACTCTTCACCTGGTTGCCGCCACACACATTGGACACCATCTGAACCAAATAAGTTTATCTTTGTCTCATCGGACCACAGGACATGGTTCCAGAAATCCATATCCTTAGTCTGCTTGTCTGCAGCAAACCGTTTGCGGGCTTTCTTGTGCATCATCTTTAGAAGAGGCTTCCTTCTGGGACGACAGCCTTGCAGACCAATTTGATGCAGCGTGCGGCGTATGGTCTGAGCGCTGACAGGCTGACCCCCCACCCCTTCAACCTCTGCAGCAATGCTGGCAGCACTCATACGCCTATTTCCCAAAGCCATCCTCTGGATATGACGCTGAGCACGGGCACACAACTTCCTTGGTCGACCACAGCGAGGCCTGTTCTGAGTGGAACCTGTCCTGTTAAACCGCTGTATGGTCTTGGCCACCGTGCTGCAGCTCAGTTTCAGGGTCTTGGCAATCTTCTTATAGCCTAGGCCATCTTTATGTAGAGCAACAATTCGTTTTTTCAGATCCTCAGAGAGTTCATTGCCATGAGGTGCCATGTTGAGCTTCCAGTGTCAAGTATGAGAGAGTGAGAGTGATAACACTAAATTTAACACACCTGCTCCTCCTTCACACCTGAGACCTTGTACCACTAACGAGTCACATGACACCAGGGAGGGAAAACGGCTACTTGGGCCCCATTTGGCCATTATCACTTAGGGGTGTACTCACTTTTGTTGCCAGCAGTTTAGACATTAATGGCTGTGTGTTGCGTTATTTTGAGGGGACAGCACATTTACACTGTTATACAAGCTGTAGACTCACTACTTTACATTGTAGCCAAGTGTCATTTCTTCAGTGTTGTCACATGAAAAGATATACTTAAATATTTACAAAATGTGAGGGGGTGTACTCACTTCTGTGATATACTGTATGTGTGGACAAACATTGGATTTCTGACTGTGCAACCCATAATGTGCATTAATCCAATTCAGTTTTATTTGTATAGCACCAAATCACAACACAAGTCATCTTGGGACACTTTCCAAAGTAAGGTACTGTTATTACCTTACTATTATTATTATTATAATTATAGAGGGAAAACCCAACAAATCCCCCTGGAGCAGCTCTTGGCGACAGCGGGGAGGAGAAACTCCCTTTAATGGAAGAAACCTCCAACAGATGCTAGCTGACCTAAAGTAGCAAGTTAAATTTGGAAATTAGCAAGAAATTATGTAACACAGGTGCTTAAGTAGTACAGTGACCCAGAAATTAGCTAATGATCAGATAAACCTAGAACTTAGTGAACTAAATCCATAAACAACCTGGTAGCAAGCACAACACGACACAGACACAGTAAACAGGAAGTGAATACGATTGGCACAGGAACCGGAAACAACAGGAATCCAGTTAATTATGGTGCAATAGTTAAGGCAAAATTGTCTTTTGAGCAAACGCTTTCCATAATACAGCACAAGCAAAAAATAAAATTCTGTTAAACAGATGCTCTGCCACAGGGCTTATTATTAAACAATAGCCAGCTCTGCTTTGTGGCCAAAAGAAGATGAAAGAAGTTAGCTTGTTGCTTTGGATTTACAGATTTGTCCTGCTGCGCTCACCTGCATCCAGCAGCTTCTTCACCACCTGGAAGTTGGAGTGCGACACACTGTAGTGCAGCGCCGTGTTGCCGTTGCCGTCGGCCATGTTGACGACATGGCGGAGCACGGCCGGCGAGATGGCCCCAAAGGCCTCCAAGTAATCCTCAACCATGGCTGCCACCGCCGCCTTCTGGCTGGACACACGAAACCACTCATGCTGCACTGTGTTAAGACAGGGTCTCTGAGGAGGAGGAGGCTGGTTAGCGACTAGTGACAGTATCTGTGTAGTGTTGTGCAAGTCCATGCTAACACATGTTGACACTGAAATGAATCTTGAGGGAAAATTTAATCCACCAGTTTAAACCAGTCACAGAAATAAAAGCACCTTCCATTTTCTTAACCCTAATGTCCATAAAGTCCAAGTAATAGCATTGCAGGGTACAATAAGGTAACAAAGGTACTTAAATACAGTACATGTGAAATCTTGTAGGTTATGTGCAATAAAAAAAACATTACACCACCACAATTAACCAGTTGGAAAAATATTCATCCTTCTCCAGCTACATGCAGTCAAAAAACAAACAAACAGTATGCTACAGTATTATGAAGTACCAAGACCACAAAACCTCCTCACCAGGTCTTTATTGCTCACAGCCTTTGGGTCACTGAGGTGAGTTCTGAGAACGGTGCAGGCAGCCAGCATCTTCTCACTGAGCTCATACCTTCAGAGGGCAGCCAAGGACAGTCACAAGTCATTCTTTTAATATTCAGATCACTTAAATCTCATTTGTTGCATTTTGTTGCTCCTTACATAATAACTGCTCAATACTTCAATTTATTAAATCACCTGTTAATTTGACTGAGTAATATAAGAACATTTGCAACTGGATTTATCAAATCGTGCAGCAATTATTTTAACTTGTTCAAACACTGCAAGTAGCAATCATTAATTAATATTCAGACAGTTATCTGTGCCTGGTTGGATAACAATGTTTTATATATACAGTATGTGGGCATTGCAGCCATTTGAACCCAAACACAGTCAAAATTTAAATGCAACTGATGCACCCTGGGTCAAAACATATGCAGGTAACGGAGGCCTGTTGGTCTGTGCAGCTGCTTGACTTTCTTGTGATTTGTGTGTATTTAACAGGCAAGCAAATAAAGTTAGATGCATATCACCCGAGGTGCGTGCTAATCTTGTACTTGCAAACCTGATACACTGACAGTCTTGCAATATTCTTAGGAATCAAAGCAAAAGAAAGAACCATCAACTGGAAATACTGTCAAAATAACAATAAATGAATCGTAAAATTGCCAAATGGCTCCTCTAAATGCTTTCTGACCGCTGGTAAAATTAAGACAGGATTGCTTAAGGCTGGGCATCTGTCTCATATGGCATTCAAAGCCAATGTTCACAGAGTAGGGTAGTTCAGTAAACAGTGTAGTAAACTTGACATGTTCACTCCAGTAAGTTTCTTTAGCCCACCTGTCTCTGTCCTGCTGCATCTTCATTCTCTCCTCATCGTCCTTCTTCTCTACATCCTCGGCTCCCTCGGGCTGAAACTCCTCCCTGGTGCTCTCTCCCTCCACATTCTTGCACCTCTTCTCTCCTCCATACTGCTTCTCTTCATCGTCCTCCTCTTCATCCGACCCAGAGGAGCTGCTCTCCTCTGAGCTGGAGTCGTCACTTGATGTAGTCTCGTACCTGGGCCAGAAGGGGGCAACAAAAGTACAGAAACTTGAAGACAGAGGTGTCGTCATCACTGATTTCATGATTTGCATGCAACATGCTCTCATCCAGAACAAGGCCAGGTTAAAGAGGAAGGAGCATCAACACGGCAGCTTTGTAGATGTCAAACAAAAGCACCTTTAAGCTCAGGTGGGCTAGAAACACCAATACATGACAAAATCACAGCACTAAAACCATCCATCAGGCATCCTAACATGCAAAATAAAAGAAAAACACTTAAAATAGTAAGGATGATACAATACAAGTTCAAACCAGAGAGGCTGAATTTCTTTTGTGACTCACCCTCCGTTCACCCCGACAAACTGCAGGTTCTTCTTGGTGCTACTTGATTCAACTCGACCATCCTTTTTCTTCATGATAGATTTCAGGCTGCTCTGGCTGCACGGCTGCCCTGAAGGAGAGGAAAGTGAACAGCAGCAACATTTAGACAAGATTACACTGTGGGTGAAGTGCCAACATTTATCTGGCATTTACACATCACAAGGCAGTGGCTGTTTGAAACAGAGCAAGATGTAAATGTCAATGGATTAAAAAGGCAATTTATAATAATATCTGTCCATTTTACAGAGAAATCCTCTTTAGTGGCCATTGTTTAGCCTTTTCTTTAAAAGCTGGAGAGTGTGGTGACTGCTAATTATAGGAGCAGCTTATTCCTGTTACACTGTCTTACAACATTAAGAAGCATCCTTCCATTCACAGCAAACAACCCATTCAGATCATTACAAAGGGCCGATAGCGCCTGAATGCTCCAATAAAGTTCTCTGACATGATCAAGAGCTTCAGCTGAGAGATAAGTAGCCATTAAGTGTCCGCCTCATGTGCTTCCCAGAGCGATCCGTCAGCGAGCCAGTGGAAGTTGCCCCAAACCCTGAAGTATCTCGTCCCTTTTAAATACAGGCTTCGAAAACCAAAATACCAGAGAGAAAGCCGGAACACCCCGCACATCTGCCAAGACTTGCCCCAACGGAGGGGCCTCTTTACTGCTCCGGGGGACAGCTGAATAAGTGTGTATGGGAAAATGTGTGTTCATGTAGCAAAAAGTATGCACGTGTGCACACTCGGTAGCAACAGTGACACTCAGCACGTTTCCTGTGTTTTGACAGGTGGGAGTGTGAGGAGCTGGGCAGGAGGAATCCAGGCTGATGATGATGATGATGACGACGACAGCTGTGGCCATGTTGTCTGTTGTATATATGAAGTGTGTGAGAAACCCACAAGGACAAATGGCATTGATTTGATGTTGGGGACTTTATTTTTTTTTGAAGCAATAGCATTTTAGGCCAAATCTGCTGCTAAACCAACTTCACCACTGAAGGAATAGTTTTCTGTTTAGTAAATACATTTTTAGCTACACAACCACAGCCTAAACATCTGGTCAGATAACCATCGCTGCCTTTTTGAAAAGGCATCTGATTTATAGACCAACATGGCCCCCAGCTTAGTCAGTGTCTTATTTTGTGGCTCTGCACATCAGATTTAAAAAAATCAAACAGCTTTTATTTGCCAATCAAAGCTCATTTCTCTTTGTTTCAGCTGCCTTCCCTCCTTTGCTCGACTACAGGGTTGTACCGACAATGCATGGACTCCTCAGTAACCACATTCCTTGGACACCGATTCACTGCAAAACGTCAGGCCTTCACACACTGTTCTTTGTGCAATTCAGTCATTTTCAGGTTTTGGTAACAAATAATTAACAAATGTTTTTTGCAAGGTTAGATTCCTGTTAGCAAACAAAACTGTAAGAAATGCGTGGCACAACTGCAAAGCCCTTACCTCTAAAAAATAGACAGTCAGTGTTTAATTCCACCTTAAACAACATTTGCTATTGTGTTGTGCAAGTACCATGTAGTGCTGTAGACATCTGCAGGTCCATACGACTCTTCTGCTCGGCCCCACTGAGCTGCTGCGGCTGCGTGGGTGTGCTGGCAGGTTGATCTGTTGGAGTGAGGCCTGATGAAGTCTTCTCCATCTGTGAGCGCTCGGACCGACCAGACAGAGAGTGGGAGCACAGCTGCTGACTGCTCACTATGAGGAGGAGAGGGAGACCAAAGTCAGGATCCAAATACACAGGTAGGCCAGGACTGCTCAAATGTGCAATGACAGGCTAGTGCCATTAAAAGGTCCCTTGTTTCTGACCACTAGAGCTGCGCTACAGGACTGTTAGCAAGAACCTGAGTGGTGGTGTTCAGGTGTCAAGATGGACATGCATGCAACAGACACAGGGATGATGTGGTCATTTGCATTCTGTTAAGACCTTACACTGAGTGACTTGTCAGTGTTCCATGGGTTTAGGCATTAAAGGTAAGGATCAACCAAATGTTTTGAGGAAACATGTACATGAGATTTAAATAAAGAAAAAGCATTTAACACATTTGGCCTTAATGAGGCAAACTGGATGTACCCCTAACTTCAATTATTACCATATAATCACTAAAGGTGTATATTTATCATCACAGGGAGTTTCTTTCATTGCCTGTGAACCTTTAATGGTGCTACACAAACTCACCTGGACTACGGCTCAGCCAAATGGTCAGTGGTGGAATAACCATAGTGTATGTCGAAGAACCTGGGTGTTGTTCTGTCTGGACAGCCCTCACATCTCTCTTCTGCTGTTTGAGCTCTCTGTATGTACATTTTTTAAATTTA